>NW_018407955.1:243803-252006 GCF_002113885.1 Mizuhopecten yessoensis | reverse complement strand
TTGTTGTTGTTGACTGTGTTGTTGTTGTTGACTGTGTTGTTGTTGTTGACTGTTTTGTTGTTGTTGACTGTTTTGTTGTTGTTGAATCTGTTGTTGTTGTTGACTGTTTTGTTGACTGTGTTGTTGTTGTTGACTGTGTTGTTGTTGTTGACTGTTTTGTTGTTGTTGACTGTGTTGTTGTTGTTGACTGTGTTGTTGTTGACTGTTTTGTTGTTGTCGACTGTGTTGTTGTTGTCGACTGTGTTGTTGTTGTTGACTGTGTTGTTGTTGTTGACTGTGTTGTTGTTGTTGACTGTGTTGTTGTTGTTGACTGTGTTGTTGTTGTTGACTGTTTTGTTGTTGTTGACTGTTTTGTTGTTGTTGACTGTGTTGTTGTTGTTGACTGTGTTGTTGTTGTTGTTGACTGTGTTGTTGTTGTTGACNACATTCGGTTAGTGTTTTTATTATTTACTGATGTGAATACGTGTATTATTAACCGAAATCATTACAATTTACGTCATTTATTAATCAAAATCCCGAAACCGAGCCCCTGTGGGAGTCGCCTGCAAAAGTGTCCACATCCTGAATTAATTCCGCATTGTTGGGATTTCTTGGGACAAGACAGAAATTGAGACTTTTTCAGGGGAGCTCATTCCCCTGTTCTGAAAAGTTGTGTTCGAGGGATTGATTACTGTGTTGTTGTTGTTGACTGTGTTGTTGCATTGTCTCCTCTTTCGGGGTTGTGTGGCAGGCGGTGTGATGGTGATATCCTCAAGTTGAGTGATTCCGTTGCGTTTGGATTTCTTTGTTTGTTTCTGATGCAGAGAGGCACGTACGTCTTTTGTTCTGGATGTGTTGTATCTTTTGTGGAAGAATGTAAAGTAAAGAAGACCCAATGTCGGCCCCTTATATGCAATACTGAGTTTCTTTTTGCATACTCCCTGTAGCAGTAACTAAACGTTGGCCTGACAGACATGTAATATCTGCTCAAAACGTTAAGTGGTCGACTTGGACAAAGGAAATATTGGGCGATCACTCTAATTTTAAGGCTTTAGGTACAATACTTGCCTGTAGGTATGGGCTGTAATTGTTCATATGATTTTGGAGAGTTACAACCCGGTGTGCCTCTTGCTTAGTGGTCTAATAGATAGAGATTAATAAGACAGGTCCTTAAAACACACGACACGGGCAAAGACAGGAACAAAAATAACAAACAAAATGAAACAAAACAGTTGGATATACTGGATCACAAATAGAAAAACTGGATTAAGTTGCGCAATACTTTAGGTCTCATAAGTAAGAACGACAGTGTCATCAAATATTGGCCCTGGATCTGCACAAGTAATAACGACAGTGTGATTAAATATTGGCCCTGGATCTGCAAAAGTAATAACGACAGTGTGATTAAATATTGGCCCTGGATCTGCACAAGTAATAACGACAGTGTGATCAAATAATCGACAGTGTGATCAAATATTGGCCCTGGATCTGCAAAAGTAATAACGACAGTGTGATTAAATATTGGCCCTGGATCTGCACAAGTAATAACGACAGTGTGATCAAAAAAACGACAGTGTGATCAAATATTGGCCCTGGATCTGCACAAGTAATAACGACAGTGTGATCAAATAATCGACAGTGTGATCAAATATTGGCCCTGGATCTGCACAAGTAATAACGACAGTGTGATCAAATAATCGACAGTGTGATCAAATATTGGCCCTGGAACTGCACAAGTAAGAACGACAGTGTGATCAAATATTGGCCCTGGATCTGCACAAGTAATAACAGTGCAAACAAAGGAATATGTCAAATTTTCAGGTCAGTCGACCTTCTTTTCCAAACAAAGACATGAGCAATGACATAACACAAAATATAAAAACGAGACGAACAGTCACTGCGAAATAATACTACAACATAAAATGCATAAAAACAGTCATTACTTATGAAATACGGCGATGTCATCGCATATCCCCTCGGTTAGTGAACAAAAGATGCAAAATCTTATCACATTCAGTATTATTGAGTCATTTGTTTTATAATTACCATTATATATAGCAAAATCATGACAGTAATGAGCACGATGGAAATATCTTATTAGAATAGATCTGAACAAATTAAAAAGATATTTAAGCAAAGAAGTAATAGCGACATTGCACTTTAAGAACAAAAAGCTACAATAATCCATGTTTTAAGGGACCTGACATCCGTAACAAATAGGAGTATCTTTGATTTGTATATCACGTGATGATGATTAATTTATACCAGATATCAAGGCAGGAGAAGGACCTTGTAACCACGTGACTGATGAATGTACAGCCAACTCCACTTGTACTGGTGTCGGTGGTACATGCAATTGTAGCGAGGGATATTACGACTACGGGGATACTTGTGTAGCAAGTAAGTGCTGCTTGTTTATTAACTTTTACTGAAGTATTATATGAATGAATCATGTCTTAATTGACGTATAGAAGTTTAATAATTGTTCCAATTTCAGGTATACATGCATGTATAATCTCATTCATGGCATAACACAGCCATTAGTTGCCCTACAGAGGTGCTAGTAAGTCACAGTTTGAACTAGCTAGTAAGTTGTCCGACAGAGTTGCTAGTAAGTTATAGTTTTGACTAGCTAGTTAGTTATCCGACAGAGTTGCTAGTTAGTTATAGTTTGAACTAGCTAGTAAGTTGTCCGACAGAGTTGCTAGTTAGTTATAGTTTTGACTAGGTAGTTAGTTGTCCGACATAATTGCTAGTACGTGATAGTTCAGACTAGCTAGTTAGTTGTCCGACAGAGTTGCTAGTTCGACATAGTTTTGACTAGCTAGTTAGTTGTCCGACATAATTGCTAGTACTTGATAGTTCAGACTAGCTAGTTAGTTGTCCGACATAGTTGCTAGTAAGTTATAGTTCAGACTAGCTAGTTAGTTGAAGCACATATTTACTTATTAGTTGAAGGACAGAGTGCTTTTAAGTTGTTGTAGCGAGAGACGTAAATCAGTTGTTGTACAGAGTGGCTTGTTTGTTTTAAAATAATTTAAAACATAATTGGATCTATATGAAGCTTTATATAAAAAAAACTGATTTCACATCAAACAGATTTAGTAACATGCTATTTATGTCAAACAAAAAAACATTGCTTTCCTTAGCCTTTTTTGAGTAAAGATACAAGAATCAGCAAATGTTTGGGTATTGAAATAGGATATTTGAAAGACATAGCTTCTCCCATTGTGTGTTGCTTTTCTGTTGAAACATTTTTAAAATGTTACTATTAATTTGATGATTAGTGGATTAGTGGAATGTTCTTGTTTAATACCGTATCGACAATACAGAAGTGCACTTCCTCAAAACTCGGTTTTCAGCTGTAATGTGTTTAAGTCTGGGTTGTTTTGTTCTATTGAGTATGTACTTGTTAGGTGAGGACTTCTAAGTTTGATTTCGTTGACGCTTTATTTGCTTTACTTCTATGAACAAAACAAACTGCGAATCTAGCTTAGTATCATTACATAATATGTATTGCAAGCTTGCTTATTACAACGGCAAAGTTATTGAATGAGCTACCTGTGAATTGCCACCACATGCAGCTAAACATGAAAATATTCAATGCATGACTTTTATGACATTTCAATTAAGAATTTGATATTAAGTGTTATGTACAATGCAAGTGCTGTTTTAAATGTCTTCACGTTCACAACAAGTAGGAATAACTATGATGAATATATTATGCTGTGATAACCATTTTAAACCAGAAATCAAGGCAGGAGAAGGACCTTGTTACCACGTGACTGATGAATGTACAGCCAACTCCACTTGTACTGGTGTCGGTGGTACATGCCATTGTAGCGAGGGATACTACGACTACGGGGATACATGTGTAGCAAGTAAGATCTTGTAGATTTACTTTAACGAGAAGTGTTACAGAAATATAGATTATGCCTTAAATCAAAATATTAATTGTTTAGTTATTTTAAAACCAGATGTGTATGTTACCCCGCGCATGATATAGAACAAATGCAGCAGAGATAGCACATTGCCAAATTAAACATCCTACATTGTCGTTAGGTTATTCAGATTTAGTTTCTGATCACCTGACGATGTTTGGCAAACAACATTTAATTGCTTAGTAGAACTGTTATCTCATGTGGTTAAGTACGTGAACAATAAATAAACTTGTCTTACGAATAATGTCTTTGTTGTAGACGTCTATAATCAATTTTGCACATATACGATTGTAGGTTGTTGTACACAGTAACTTTTATGCTGTTGTAGCTGAAATTTTATAACACATACTATCCACTATACAGAGAGGTTAGTTGTAGTACAAAGAAGCTAACTATTTTTACTACACAGTAGCTAGTTAGTTGTAGTATGAATTACCTAGTTAATGCTTTTACACAGTAGCTAGTTAGTTGTAATACAGATTGGCTAGTGAGGTGTGTTAATGAGTAGCAAGTTTTTGAAAGGTCAAAACAGAAAATTCAAAAAAGATTTTTTTTGAACTATTGGTGAAGTGAGAACTCTTACAAACACATTGTCTATAGCATTTTACTTTCACAGAGATTTAGCTTTCGTGGTCTCGTTCCGAGGATAAGCTAGTCTCGTTCCGAGGATAAGCTAGTCTCGTTCATGAAACAGATTCCTCTAGTAGATGACATTTCGCAAAACATAGAAAATAATACATTGGCGTAACCAACTCTTTAAAATAAACAAAGGATTCTGAGTCTTTTTATTTCGCATATCTATATAGGTCACGACTTCAACGTAAACACAGCATGTCATTTACTATTGTTTAATATAGTCGTTAGATTGAGGTATTTTATGTGGCCATAATACTTTAAGTATAACATAGTTGTAAGACTTTTATATCTACTATAATGGCATTTAGTGACGTAAAGTCGTTAGACTAAGATAAATTGTAAGAAGGCAGGGTGTTAAGATATGTTAAGTCGTAATATTAAGATATAGCGTCAGAGTGTATGGCTTTAAGTAATACAAAGATGTAAGACTAAGATATATCAACCATATCATTATCGTGATAATGTGTGGCGTTTATATATAGTGGTAAATCTAAGAGATTTTGTAAGAATGTATTACGTGCATTGTTACATTGCTGTAAGTCTATCATATATCAAGTGACTGTTATGATGTTATAAAGTTAAAACTAAGATATATGTTAGGAATGTATAGGTGTAAGTATCATATTGGCATAAGGCGCTAAGGTTGAGACTATGATGTTAAGTATACTATAGCAATTATATCAAAGTGTGTCTTTTGACTTAATGCTGTTAAATATTACATAGGTATAAAACGAGGACTTTTATTTTGCTACTTAAATTTCAACAGTAGAAAACAAACTTAGTTTCTCATATTCATACTTCGATGATTGTATTTTAAGTTAAAATGAAATTGTATCTATTATCGGAAACACAGTTTTCTATCTTGTCAAGTAGTGTAGTGAAATTTTGTGTAACAACGAGTACGAGGATATCTGGCGTTTTCCTAAGCGTAACTATGTAGGATCTTTTGGTTTATGTTGCGAAACATATATCTAGATTGAAGGAGGAACGACTACAGTGTGACCACCTACGTTGGTGACGTACACATGAATGGAGCACAACATTTATATTGGCGCAATGTGTGTACAGCAAACAAATTCATACGACCTAGACGAGAACGTGACCAGCACAGACGACACCAGGAGATTTATATTTCACGATATTTTGCATCTTGTAGACTTTTATCTAGAATATCAACATGAACAGCACATGTAAGTAGAGAGAAAATGGATGACATGGTCATTTCATATTACTGACAAGAACAGGTAATTATTCATGAAAATCGAAGATTAATGCTTCAACAGCTTTTTCCATTCAGTTGTTAAATGCGCTTATTCAACTACCTAGCCCTAACAGGTAAGTACACTAGGGAATTGGATACTTATGTTTCAAATATTCTTTTTATTGCTTTGTTATATATCTTACGCACCTACCTAATCATAATAGGCAAATAAATCGGGGAATCAGAATTTAATGCTTCAAATAAACTGCCTTATCTACCTCCCTGGCCTGAATATATGTAAGTATACAGGGTAAGGGAGACTAACGCTTTTACTCGACGTAATATTGATTAATATACTAACATGCATTATAACCTTATACGTGTTCTAGCGGTCAAACAATTGAATAGGAAAATGTTTTGATTAAAATCTATATGCATTTTCCCGTTTTTAGATCCTGCACTAAGTGAAGCCTGTGGTGGTGTTTCCCAGTGTTCTGATACTAATGCTGAGTGTACAAGTACAGGCGGTTATCTCTGTAGATGTCAAGCTGGTTACTTTGATAGTAATGGATTTGGTTCTACTGGCGGGACCTGTGAAGAGAGTAAGTTGATTTCATTCAATATTACTACAGGTAGTGTTTGTCCACGGACTTTGTACAACCGGCGGAACTTATAAAGAGAGTAAGTTGATTTCATTCAATATTACTACAGGTAGTGATTGTCACGGATTTTGTACAACCGGCGGAACTTATAAAGAGAGTAAGTTGATTTCATTCAATATTACTACAGGTAGTGATTGTCACGGATTTTGTACCACCGGCGGAACTTATAAAGAGAGTACGTTGATTTCATTCAATATTACTACAGGTAGTGATTGTCACGGATTTTGTACAACCGGCGGAACTTATAAAGAGAGTACGTTGATTTCAATATTATCATAGGAAATTAATAGTCATGGATTTGGTACTACTTGCGGAACTTGCATTGAGAGAGAAAGAGAGTACATTAATTTCAATATTGCTATAGGAAGATAATTATTGTCATAGATTTGGTTCTTCTGGTGGAACTCCTACAGAGAGTGAAATGATTTCAATATTATATAGGTAGATACTTATCACTGAGTACAATCTTAAGAAAATATTTGTCACAATCAATATATTCATATCTAAGTTGTCTTTATAAGACCAACAAATTTGCTAAGTTATCGTTTTCAATCTATACATATTTGTGTCCAATGTTGTGGTGTTGTGAAGGATGTCTACCGGTTAGAAATAAGTATTTTCGGGATACTATTACCAAGCCTACATTTGAACTCTAAACAACATTTCGTGTTATTTTTGTTACCTTCGATTTCATTATACCTATCAGATGTCCGGAATGATATTTAAGCAACCATAGACAATATCCTTCAACTAATTTACAGCGGTATTAAAAACCACGTGAACATACACGTGCGTGATCTTTATAAAATATAAAAAACTGTAGAATGATAAATTAAATATCATTTTGAAAACGGTGCACTCATTTCAATTTGGATTTGTTATAACGTTACATATTACATATACTATTGTCCCATCTTTATAGTAACGTCAGTTTCTACTGATCACTCTCACCACATCTGTGTAGTAACGTAAATTATCATTTACCACAATAAGTTACTCACCTTATCATTATATGCAGCAACAACAATAAGACGTTTTTCAATTAACTGTCTGACTGTTAGTATAAACGTGATCATGAATGTCTGGGTGACTTCAAATTGCGGCAAACCTGATTGACATTATTACAGTGTATGTGTTTGGTGATAAACTGTCACGTGATATTAATAAGTCTGATGCGATGTCAATACGGCACTTGCTGATTGACTGCGAAATCTTTAAGTCAGTTGTAAGTATCCTTAAATTAATCTTTATGTATGTGTGTTAATATGAGGAAAATGTCAGTAATAGATTTCTTTATTATGCAGGGCTAAAATTTCAGGAAAAGTTTTAATACCTACACATCTATTTGAATGTTCAAATCGATTGTTCCGTCAAATATTATTGTATGCTTGATTTTAATGTCGAATGGTATTTCAAATAGCATACCTTATTCAAAATATCCATGTATGTTTCTCGAATTCAATTATCAGTAGGACATGCAATTAATTACGCATAAAAGTTAGTACAGAACCATTAATCACAGTAAAATAATTTAAAGCCGACGAAAAGAACATGTTACATCAAAAGCAGAAATGGACAAAAACTCGGGTATCCCTGATATGCCAGTATATTGAGAAACATACTCACACTGTCTTCATGCGGTATTTATATATATACTATAAAACTGAATATAATAGAGTTGAAACTGTAGACATCAAAGCATTTTTAAACAGAACGATATTAGTTTATGGACCAACGAAATCAAGCAAATGAAAGTAAAGTATGCGGTTGATTCGTCTGATTTT
>NW_018407955.1:238087-238623 GCF_002113885.1 Mizuhopecten yessoensis | reverse complement strand
AATCAATTACATACTCGTCAATGATAAATAGTTTCTTTTTAAAAATATCAGTTATCAACGCTCTTATTGTGTGAATTCTAGAAGTTTATAGAAACGTGGCATGCATTTTTGTATTTTCAGAGGCAGAACTTAGTGAGACTTGTGGTGGTTCAGTTTTGTGTGATGATGCCATGTCTGAGTGTATTGCTGGTAATACTGGAGAGAACGTGTGTAGGTGTCAGCTTGGATACTTCGACAGTAATAGCTACAGTAGCGCTGACGGAGTATGTACAAGCAGTAAGTATACGGAATCGGCAGTTTGTCACCTACTTTTTATGTAGGTGCACCCCATGCGGCCTACGAGCAAGTAGCCATCAATATATAGAATCATATCAAACGTGAAAGTTGGTATTTGAGAATTTCAATGTTGGAGAAAAAATTAAATTCAGTAATTCACATTTGACAAAAATATAATAATCGATTAAAAATTTCTGCTATCAATGCATTTCATCAGTCAACGGAAATCCTTTATGCTTTCGCAATCGGCAGTCACACAT
>NW_018407955.1:206979-235690 GCF_002113885.1 Mizuhopecten yessoensis | reverse complement strand
ACGTCGACGCATTGTAATAGATCATTGAATAATCAAATAACAGATTAAAAACATACTCCTCGGAAAAAAGTGAACGTATGTACAAATTAAACGTATCGAAAGAATACAGAGAGGGAAGGAGATCTAATTCATGAATGCATGAGATGATTGAAAAATAGCAGTGTTGTGTGCATCGTTGAAGTTAAAAATAGTTATGTCATCAATTACATACTCGTCAATGATAAATAGTTTCTTCTTTAAAAATATCAGTTAACATCGCTCTCATTGTGTGAATGCTAGAAGTTTATAGAAACGTGGCATGCATTTTTGTATTTTCAGAGGCAGAACTTAGTGAGACTTGTGGTGGTTCAGTTTTGTGTGATGATGCCATGTCTGTANCGATGAGCTATTAAATCTTATTTGAGATTAATTTTCAAAGGTGAAACTGACATTTGAATATTATTTATAGAAACAGTAAGCCAACAAATAATGACACTGCACTATACAGGTATTTTGTCCATATAGGACATCTTGGTGATGATATGTGTCAAAAGGTTGGAAATGTATGAATTGGTCTGAACTACTATTGAAGCAGAATAGGAGGTGCCTAAATCCCCTGTCTTGAATTTCAAAACAAATTGATAATCAGTAATTATTGTATATTATGAACCATTCCACTACTTAAAAGTGACCACTGCTATTGAAGCAGAATAGGAGGTGCCTAAATCCCCTGTCTTGAATTTCAAAACAAATTGATAATCAGTAATTACTGTATATTATGAACCATTCCACTACTTAAAAGTGACCACTGCTGTGGCTACTAAGGTACCTGCAAACCTCGGGTATTAGGAAAACGCAATAGGAGTCTCCCACCTTGTTTCTAGCCAAATGAACGGAAGTAAAACACTTATAATAGCACCTTTAAAACTTTGCAATGAATACGGTTCGCATACTCATACAATGTATTGCTTGCACCATACAGTTTTTTGCCTTTCTAGGGCTCATCGATAAGGTTGGGGTCAAAAAGATGTAATTAAAATATAATATTTGCCAACCACTGTTAAATAATAAGTCGACGGGGTTGGTTAACCCTTTAGTTATTTAAATTTTGAAAATTAGAAAGGGTACCGATCATTCTTAAATTAATAATGAGTAAAGTGTGTTTATCATGAACCTTGCCACCTCTCCGTCTTCGATTTGAAAGTTGGTCCTCTGTTTGATTTGGCATGTGTACTGTGGATTCGCAGCTCTATCTTGTGATAAGCACCTATTGTAGATCAGGTCATCAAGCTCCTGATTTATTGTCCCCTATGTGATTCGACATGTGTTATTGTATATTGCTGTGGTAAACATTAACCTAGGATTTTCACTAAAATTCAACGAAGATAATATCGGCAATGACAATAGGGTGTACCGACCAACAGTGTGTTAATGGCTTAGTCTTTATTTTCGACACGGTCACCGCTTTTCGCGTGATTGATTCAAAGTTCGAGTCAATGTTTATGACACAGAACTTCTCTCTGTGTAAGTTGTTACTAAGAAGCTATTGTAGGTAGGGTCATCAAGATTAATTATTTGCTAGTCAAACACATTCAATTTGGTTCATCAGGCGTTTCTTGACTTGACAAAGTGATCTGTAAATAAACAAAACTTAAGTATGAGACTGCTGGGCTGACATGAGTGGTCTAAGTATTTTACCATAGTCGGAAAATTCTGTATAAGCTAAATATTTCAATATAGAACCAGGTAATAAAAAACGATTTGTTGCTGATAACTATTTAAAGATATATATACTGACTCGAGTACTGAAATTTCTCTTTAGCTCATTCCCTGGAGCACCAGACTAGTAAACAAAAGGTCCCGAGTTTGATCCCAATTTAGGCATTCAAATACAAATGTCTTCTGGTACATTGGAGCACACGTAGGGACTCCGAACAAAATGACAAAAAACATTCAACTGGGTTTGCCGTTTCCTACGAACTTTGCTTGGCAGAATTTCTTTTTCAACAGTGTCAGACTAATAAACGAATCGTCACGGGTTTTGAGGCATTGGAATAGTGACCTGCTTCACATATGCATACTTCCTGAAAGTATTTATAAGTGTCAACCAAATTTCTGCTGACTTAGCTGCATGCTTAATTTGGATATGTTCTTTTCCGAACAAAGTTTTTCACACGAATTGATTAAGACATTATCAACAAACGTTTTATGGCGGAATATAAAACGGAGGAGAGTTGATTACTGTTTCAAATATTTGCGAATCCTTACTTATGTGTTCTCCCCTATTATACAGACATATGTTGATTATGAATGCTCTACCTAGAAAATGAAATGAAAGTTTACCTCAGTACCCATACGCCTATAAAACGCAAAGTGACCTAGATAATATAAATATATCGAAGGGATGCTACACATTTACGCCTGCAAACATTTGTCACGTGATGCCTATGTCTCCCAACATGCTGCACGTTTTTATGATTTCTTACCCTGTAGATAATTGTTCTATTTTGGCTATTTAACCTGGATATACACTTGTTATATATGGGACCGATGTTTCCTTTTGCATTTGTCATTTGTTCGAAAGACGATTAAACAATGAAGACTGATCTCATTCTTTATAACAAGTGCTTATTTCAATGAAATGAAACCACCAATCTATCGACATCTCTCGTCAACACACGAAACCAACATTTGGCAGATTAACAAACACAACTTCGAATCTCCTTCGCAAAAGTTCGACGTAACATGTTGACTGTGAGTTTTGAGATTTAAAGTTGATCTAGAGGTTAATAAGTAACGTTTTTGTTTGTCTACAGGCAAATCTTCAAATAAATGCAAACTTAAATGCGTGTACCATCATTTGACATAGGACAAAAGTCAAGCGGCTCGCTTGTTTCTATATGCGGGAGAGGGTTTTGAAAATAACGTTGCACGTGCTTAGTATGGCTTAAGATAATACAAGTACGTCCATTGTCTACCGTTCAACATCACGTGGTAATTAACCAGTGAAAAGTGTCGTTATATCGACGACTTGGTAGATAATAAATAGCATGTTATCTAATATGACTCATGAATCAGCAATACATATAACTAGTCTTTTATGGAACTACAAGCACTTACTCAAAAACAGACACTGTCCAAACATGGTTTGATTTTAGGTATGTCCTTTCCACCAAAATACATTTATTCACAAAGAAGTGGCAAAAAACTGTCGGAATTCTGATATGTTTACCGTGAACTATTTTGTAGTGAATGGATTGATCGCAAAAAGTTTTGCGGTAGGAGTCGAAGGTACCAGCACAGTGACGATAGAATGGGTTGCTCCATCTCCTGAAAGTAAACAGGTCAAAAGGTACGAGGTTCACTGGACTCCCCTGTTACCCAACGGAACAGGAAACTACAGCGCTGGTAATGCAACAAACGTTCGACTGATTGGATTCGTATCTGGACAGCAGTATGCTTTCTACGTTAAAACGATCGAACATGGAAGTCGTCGATATGAGCAATACGTGCAAACAGCTAGTAAATCTATTACAATGGGTATGCTTAATCATGTATGTATGTATATTGGATGATTTATATCTGTTTATAACGTTTACATGGCAAATGGTTTAGTGACGCATATGTTATTAAAGAAAGCGTTGAATATAGAGTGGTGTGTGTGTGTGTGCATGATATTTATGCCATGCGCTATGCTGATTATGCCGTTTGGAGATCGCGTTTTATGTTAATGAAAACATTGTCATTTGTATGTTTAAAACACCTTCAAAAAAAGATAACCAATTTAAATAATGAATCCATTTATAACATGTTTCAATCAATCACATCACAAGCACAGAAGAGTTGACAGTTATTATATTACATTCCTGATTTAAATGAAATTATTTTACACGTTTTTGTCGATAAGTATCATATTAATAAAACTAAGTATTATTTTACTCTGCTTTGATTTCCAGACGCAGGTCTCGGTGTTGCTTGTAATGCTAGCAATATAGCATGCGCAGACTACAACTCCAACTGTGCGAAAACTGATAACGGACTTAGTACCGTATGCAGATGTAGGGCCAGTTTCTTTGACAGCAATGGTTTCAACACTCCAGGAGGGATGTGTATTAATAGTAGGTATCGACCCAATATATATATTGACGTATCAGCATGGTTTTGTCCTCGTATTTAACATAACTTGAAATAATAGGAATTGTTATGAAATCACATGCAAATATTTATGGCAGTATTAGAGTTATTTTCTCTTTATTCTCAACCCACCTTCAGCACACATGAAAAAAAACTTCAGCAGTTTTCTAAAGTGTTATATTTATTAACTGATTTCAATAGAAATGTAAACGTGATGCAGTTTTACCAGTTGTGTTGTCTTTGGCTATGTTATTCAAGGAATAGCTAATATTGGAAGAAATAACTAGATTGTTTCGAGCGACAACACTTTTAGTATAAAGGGCATTAGCGATAAATGGGATTTTCAATGAACATCACAACGTATTGATACCATTCGTATCTACACGCAGAAACAACCCCCAGTCATCATCATTTCTGCTGGAATACACATATTGTAAACCGAACACCCACACCTTTTGTCTTCGATTACACTTGGTTCTGTTTGTGTCAATATTGAGTTCCAATATTATCATTGTGTGTAAGACTACAGCACATTTTTTTTTACGTTTTACATGAAATGATATAACTTTCAGTTTATTTATTTGTACCATGTGACTTGATTCTTTACAGTGTCAACTCTGGCAGTGACTGACCTTACATTAGTTACTGAAGGAACAGAAACGGTTAACATAAGCTGGACGCCGCCTCCATTGGAGTACACTGATCAGGTCAGTAGGTACGTGGTGAGCTGGACTCCGGTCACACACATCAATGGGAGTGTGTCCTACAACGCTCTGCTATCCACAGACATACAACTTGTGGGGTTTACACCCGGACAGACCTATACCTTCTATATCTACTCAGTCGAGTCTGGAAGTAGGAAGACTGAGCAAAATATTAGCTCAGTGCCATCTGTAATTACTATGAGTAAGTAGTGACATTTATATCTTTTATCTAACATATTTTATTCATACGTGTATATTATAATGTATTTCCCAACTCATTATAATTTTGAATTCATTAAAAACGGAAACGGAAACCAACTGAGACAAAAAAAAAATAATCATTTGTTTTTTCATTGTATTATGCATTTTATCTGGACTCAATAGTGAATTTCCGTTCCAGAACCACACACACCCTCAGATTTTACAGAAACAGACGTTGACGGACCCGTGATCACGCTATCTTGGTTCTTACATAAAGGAGTTAAAACTTTTTATGAAGTAATAAGTACCCCAACACTTGGCATGGCAAATGTAACTACAGAATCAATAACCTACAGTGTTAATGTATCAGACGGTCAACAGTACAACACCTCTATAACTGCTGTCAGTGGTAATGAGCGGAGTGACCCACTGTATTCTTCATTCACAACGGTATCAAAAAGTAAGTGTTTATTTTCACTGAAAAACAAAACTATTTAAGATATGCGAAGGTAGTCTTGCGCACGTTTATGACATGCGCATAGAACGATACGCATGTACAATGAGCCTTTCAGTTCTTTCTAACCATCTGGTCAGTTTAACTTATTGATGTAAGTGTCATTATATTTTGTAATAGCGAATTTACTGTTATTTTTCTCAGTTCGTGTTCCTCTTTTTATTTGAATATATTCATTTAAAATATAAAAAGGCTATTTTGCACTAAGATGTTTTTGTTTCTTTTTTTGTTTTTGTTTCTTTCTTTTTTTTTGCTTGTAACATTATCACAATTATAAGTTACATTTGTTAGAATTATTCAAATTTATTAATAGCTCTTATTGCGTGATTGCGTAACAATATAATCTAAACATACTGCACCGCAATCATCTTATGTGTTTAAAAAAGAATTTAACAATAAAAAACTATTTGTAAGAGTGAAAATAATTTTCACCCACTATTCGGCGTCATCGCATTATCGCTTAATGTCTAATGTAAATGTTACAAACTTATATAGGAATGCAGTACACAAATACTACGAACAAATTTCGTTTGAGAATTGTAGATTATAAGTTAAGTTAGGTGTTACTCTGATTAAAAAAAACCCACAAAAATTCCAAACCAGATTGTGTTTCAGAGCCCAGGACTAAAGGTTGTAAAAGACATTGCCTAGTTTATTGTCATATTGTATTAAGATGTATATTACGGTATCTTGTCAGTTTAAAATGTGTTACCCGCTACCATATTATCATTTGAAGCTCCAGATCCACCTACACTATCAAATACTACGTTTTGTAATTCAACCACTAACGAGAGTATCGCCCTGGTCTGGACTGCTCCGGAGTATCCGAGAGGAAACATCCAGTATTATGTTGTAAAAAGCATCACAACAGGAGCTATATATACGACAATATCAGGCAAGACAGAGTATGTAGTTGCTGGTCTCAAACCAGGTAAGATGTTACGTTTAACATTCATGTTCCCTTACCGAATTTGAGGGTAATGTTTAATTTGTCATCGTAACATCCTCAATTAAAAGGGTTATAGATGATTTATTTTATCATGATTAATCGAGTTTTCACTTTAGAATGCAAAGCTGCATCAGTTTATTTAAAGAGTGGTGTTTTCACAAAATATTATCATTTCATTGACAAGAGAAGACAATAATGTAAAATCGCTTTTGATGTTGTGTCATTTTGAAATTGTGTCTTCTAGGTGTAGTTGTTCTTCCTTATAAGCTTTGGATAAACAAAAGCATTTCATGTATTGGTATAACGAATTGAGGTGTTTTCATTTCAGGAACACTTTACACCTTTAGTGTAGCTTCAGTTAATGATGCCGTTACATACGGGAACCAAAGTGACTACAGCAAACAATACGAATGCCGAACTGACGCGGCCAGTAAGTATGCCATACAGTAGCGGTACTACCTTGATAATGCAATCATTATAACTTGCGATCAGTTGATATAAGTCGTAATATGTAGCGGCTAACAAGCACACTTAACCATATTTACCAAACAGATCTGCGGTTTAGGCTTTAAAAGAATAATTACATCTACAGTCGTCAAAGAAATATAGGATTTGGACAAAGGCTTCCACTAAAAGCATGCAAATCCTGATCATAACAAGTCTAGTAGTAACAATTGGTAAATGTTACATGTGACTGTCATTGAATTGCTTGACCTATTTATCCTGCTTAAGCCATTTAAATGGTAATACTATATAAACATTAACATTCATATTAACACCCAGAGCATTACAAAATTGACTTGCACGGATGTGTTTTCTTATTGGATGGTATTTTTGTAGGATGATAATAAAAAAACAATATTGACAAAAAAATCGAAGCAATATTTATGTAATAATAGTGATAGACATTAACAAATGCTATTAACAATATTTTGACATTTGTTAACATCTCATAAAAAAATCCTTTTGCAGTGCGTTGATATCCTCTGATGTTCTTTATACACATCGTTTTACAGTTTCAATGGCGCCTAGTACCTTACTTGTGACACAAATTCAGAGTCGAGAGTTCACCTTGAACTGGACCAAACCAACGATTACCAATGGTGCACTGAGTGGGTACAGACTCACAGTGACAGATGGGAGCGCGTGTGTCAAGGAAGTCATCTTCGCCTGTCATACATGTCCATTGGTACTTGTTTACCTTTCCTTCGTTTAAAATGAAAATATAATGCGTAAAGGTTATCGCAGCGCCGGTTTTTTCCCAGGAAGGACATTTGCGCTAATTTGCATATGTGTACGCTAACACATTGGCCAACAAGAGTAAAAATAGAACCACGTGAAAAAGTGCTTAAAAAATGCATTGCACTGCAATCTACAATTAATATGTTCCGATATTGACATTAGGAAGAATATCATAATGCAGTGTATTTACAAAATTCATATACTGAGGCAAGTGTGATTGTTTGAAGTATATTGTTATGGCGCCAACGTGATCTTGTACACAGAGATCAGTACACGGGTAGTGCAAACTGATATATAAATATACACAAATAAATTGAGAATAGTTTGATAGTGTATGCTGTTTGATTTTGTTTGATTGAACAATGAGATATATCGAATTCCGGGGCATTATTGCGAAATTGTAATCCGTTTAAGGTTAATTTTCCTCTTTTTGAGTATCAATATATTATAACTCATATTTGCATGTCACATTTATACATTTGCTAAAATCCACTACAATGTATGACTTCAGTTGAAAATTACCGTATTAATTATATCAATCAGTCGACGATAAGTATTATGACCACTATATTTTCAGTGGGTGGCAATCCCCTATGATTGTCCTGTTGGCACCAAACAGACAGTGGTAGTTCTTCCGATACATCTAGATGGCGTCTTCAACTACACTGTCCATGACATCCTACCTTATACTAACTACACTGTTAGTGTGTTAGCTGTGAACGCAGCAGGAGACGGGGTACCTGTTACTGAATACACAGCAACAGACCAGGAAGGTAAAGCAAATTATACATTGAATAAATAATAATCATATGCATCATTTAAATATCGTTCTTTACAGTTATACAAAAATAAATATAACGTGTTTAACGTAGCATCAATACATATATTTTCGACAGCCCAATATTTGCATTCTTATGGCTTGTTTATTTTCTCAGTTCCACAGCACCCCACTGATTTGAATGTGTCTGTATTGAGTGCCACAGAAATATTTGTGACATGGACCATATCAGGACTAGAGCCGGGTCCCACCACGTTTGAACTGCATGTAATACCAGGAATACCCGAAATAAATCGCACGGAAACCATACGCGGTTAGTAGCACAAGTTATAATCTATAACATTGTCATAACCCTATCTTTCACTGTAAATTAAACCAGTTATACGAGAGATAATTATAATTTATATCATACAAAATCGGTAGTGCGCACTATTAACTGACACATCCGCAAACATTCTATCCCGAACAGCGCCGATACCGAAAATATTTACATGGGCCAATGACAAACAAAAACCCAACATGAAATATACGTTTTTGTGTTCTTGTTAGAATACGATGTATAATGTCTTTCGTCGTGAAATATTTCAACATCACAATCTAGTGATATTTAACTAAAGATTGACTTTTAGATGAATGAGTCTTTGTATTTTGTTAAGGCTTCTACACCAGAGATTACACAGTAAAAAACCTAGAGGAGTTCCGAACGTACACATTTAATATCACAGCCGTTACAGACAAGGGTTCTTCCGGGTTCCAACAGGCACTTCCGTCCGCAACAACACAAGCTATCGGTAAATATGCCTCTAACGTTGTTCAGAAGTGTAGTGGTTTTTTTAGTCTTATGTCCGTTTAACCATCAATCGAAAAGGTCTATACTATCAACGACATTAAATTCAACAATTTGACTAGATTTTATTGCCTGATTAGTCATTGGCAGCTTTATGAAGTATAGAGGATAACTCAAGACATTTCAATTTTAATGTGATCAGGAAATCATCTGCAGATTCATTTGCTAATGCGTAGATCATTTGATTATATAGATCTTTAATTTAAAATCAAGACTTGGGAATTGATACGATACATGTATTTCTTATTCAAGAAATCCTGTTATGATGTTCTGGTCTGGGGTTTTTGTTTACATGTTCAGGTGTTTTCTATCTATACAGTGTCTGAGATGTCGCTTTTGTCTTGCAGTTCCCGATACAGTAGGTAACTTTCTGGTTACCCGACCTGATGGACCAAACTTCGCTACTGTGAGAGTATCCTGGCAGCTTCCGTCGTTATTGGACAGAAACAGTGACGTCACTCAGTTTGTGTTTTCTTACAACTCCACAGGAGGGGTAAGAATGATTGTAAACGGAAGCACAAAAATAATCGATAAAAAGTTCTATCATGATTTTTGTGTATTTCTATCGGACAGAAATTACCGTAATTTCTGTCATGTTGCCCGCTCCATTGTTGTCCGCACCCATCAAAATATCATTTAAAGAGAATAAAGTCTGCAGATTGTCCTCTCTGGTAAATTGCCAGGTGGGCTCTCTGCTACATACAAAATATTATGCACAATGAATACCAGGTTCACTTCGAACGTCTGGTATATGTAACTCGCATCTGTACTTATCTAGCTATGTAACAATGTTAGTAATCGATGGTAATGGATTGGATAATTGTGAGTTATTTTACTTTATAGATATACTTGATATGCTAATATCGCCATGCATTATCTTAATTAAACAATTATGGCGATTTCTAATATGCCACTAAATGATATGTAAAACAGAGCCTGTTATATGAATCTCTCATGCATACGTTTGATGATAAAACTGAGGAATTTCTATAATTATGTTGCATTTTTCTTAACAATTACGATGTGTACAATTTTGCTTTTGAAAGATATCACATAGCCTGCACCTTTTAATTTTCTTTTTTGGGAAACATTTCGTCACATTGCCCGCTTCGCCAAACAGCTGGCAACGGTAAAACCAACTTGGTACATAACATGTCTGTTTGACATAAAGATAAACAATTGTATACACATCTATATACAAGATGGGTAGGAATTCGCATTCTCAATGATAATGGTGAGAATATATACAATCTCGCAGACAGCGTCATATAACTGGAAAACAAATACACTGTTTGGAGCTCATTATCAAAAATATCAATTTACGATTTAATTAGTTTACATTATCAAGGTAAAACCAAACTCTGCAAAATAATTATGTTTCAGAACGTAACCTCGCACTCGGAAGTGATTGCTGTAGATTCAGATCCCAATCCGGTAACAAAGAACGTAACAGTTGTACCGTTGAATACCTACATAATAGAGGTAAGGCATCGCTGAATTTGTACTTAAACATTTAGTTGCAATCTCTCCAGTCTAATTCTGAACAGGGTTGAAGCAAATGGAAAAACTTATGATAAACAACGAGCGTCATGATCAGAAACTCCTAACGAACAATAGATACATTTACACTGAACGTCTATCAGTGGGTTAAAGGAAAGAAATGTATGTTTTTTTGTGTAGTTATACTTTTTTTCTGCTTTTAAAGGATATTCTATTAAAATGTGTTCTATGAAAAAGCGCATTTCATTTGAAGCCGTGCATGCTTACTGCAAACACATACATCAAGAGTTTCTAATTGCTTTTCTTAACAATTCCCGTTAGCAATAACATGTCGATGAACAAATATTGGAAGTATAATCAGGATATTATTCACGCCACGTATTGATGCCTTCCTTTTGTCTTTTAGGTATATGCTGTAGGTGAGGATTCCACTGGCAGTATCCTTATAGGGACAAAAAGTATGATGACGTACTTTGCACCAGCTGGACGTAAGAACTTCTACATATTTAAATTTCACATTTCTGGTTATATTATATCCACTTCCTATTCATTGTTGATGTCGATAAATCATACTGCAAGCAACTGTTATACTTATAGAAGCATTGTGCAAATAAATCAAACAAATATTTAAAACTTCAAATGATGCAGAATGTACTTTGATTATCAGAAGATCGTATAAAAGTGCGTAAAGTATTTTTTCCTTAACTTACAGCTCCTCCTCTCGATGTTGATGAATCAATCATTCCGTCCACGTCTAACATTGACATCCAAGCCACACACACTACGTTTGCGCTCAACATTGAAAAACGATTTTTCACAAACATAGTCTATGGCCCAATTGTTGATTACACCCTCGTGTTGTGTAAGGAGAGATGTACAGGACTAGGTAAGTTAAAGATAGCAACAACAATGTCCAGTAAACTTTGCTACAAACGAGTTGTATGGACCTGGATGCATTTGATTAAATTGTATTAATTAAATCCCCGCAAAGAAAGTGTATCTGGTATAAAGGAATCCTCCTGTTCATCCGTCTGTCCATGATCCTTATAAGCGTAACCTCTTCTAAATTGTATGTTCATTTTTTGTAACTTGACACAGGAAAGTGCATCGGATGTAGATAGAAATGAAGAATAGAATTTGCGATTCGACTGTTTTTCTTGTACTTATGGCCCTGAAACCGTTCATAAACCCTGGAAGCACAATATCTTTTTAATGGGTCGTTGGATTGTTTTGTAACTTACTACAGCATAACTACATCAGACGCAAACGTGTGCAAAGAAAGATATTAGCGATGCGTCTACATTCCTTCCCCGGAGTTATGACCCCTGACACTTTAATTATTTAGTACAAGCCCTCCTTAAATGTTTGTTGGATTATTTGGTAATTTGGCACAGTCGGAATACATCTGATGTAAATGTGCATGAAGAAAGGAATTTGTGATTCAGCTATGTTTGCTAGAGTTATCGCCATTGAAACTATATAATTTCTGCTCCAGAAACCTTGTAAGCGCAAGTCAGAGGTATATCTTTATGAGTTTGTTCACAGTTTCTCTCGTTAGGCTATTTAAAAATGTTTTACATTCTTAAATCCACAAAATTTTCACGAACGTTTCGCTTTATAAGAACCTGGTCTTAGTAACATGATATACAGTACTTAATCAATGTCTTATTTTCGAGAAGCGTTCATCTTCATTACACAATATCAAGGTCATCAACATAACCTGGTTTCGAAGTATGAAATGTCAATGTCAGATATCTCTGATCACTGTCTCTTACATAATAATTGTCTTATACATACGTACTTGCTTGATTGGCAAGGGAGCCACCATGACTGGTACTTCTTGTTGTAATAAATGAAAACCGTTCAGGCTTACATAAACTCATCTCCGTTTAATTTTGGGGTTAATGTTGTAGTTCCATTTGTTTTGGTGTCGCTTAATATATCTCGGACTTCGCGTCCGGATATTGTCCTTACACATATCTATATATATATTTGGTTAACTAATAATTGAAAATGTGATGTTGTTTTTTAAGACGATAAATCAGAAACGAAGGCAGAAAATTACTTAAGTACATTGGACGGTTGGAAAGCAGCGAAGACGAAAGGGTTCTCTCAAATGTATAGGGCCATGTCTAAATCCGAGTTTGATTCGGCATTCATTGGTACGTATTGACAAAACCTGAGCAATTTATCGATTCAATATTTTACTAGGACGTATTGCTTAAATCGGTAAAGGTTTCAATATAAATAAGAAACAGAGGTAACAATAAAGAAAATGATATAGACATATAAAGATATCGTAGAAGTCATAAAAATTGAGAAGGTAATACAAATTATCGTTTTTTTTACAGCTGGAAATAAGGCGGCTACCACATTCCGCATTGTGATAGGAAAAGTGACAAATTGCAGCCAGTCAACGAAACAGTATTGCAATGGACCACTACAAGTTGAATCTACTTATTTGTATGTTTAATAATATATGTTGCAACATTATTGCTCTGCAATCTGTAATAAAATACTTCATCCAGTTAATATTGATTCATTAACTTATAATAAGTTATCGTAAGTGCTTGAATGAACCCTGTTTCCCCAACACCTAATTTCGCTTTTTCTCCCGAAACAACTGATTTCGGTTCCGGGTCAACCGGTTTTATTTTTCCTTCCAGAAAATCTTATTTTGCTTTGTTTTGGTGTTTAGCGGTTGGTGATTCGTTTTGATTTCATTTCACTTTAGTTACTTTTGTAACGAATTAAGTTCTAAAATTGTCTTAGTGTGAATGGTGGTATATCTTTTCTTCCCCCTTTTTTTTTTATTAAATAGCAAGTCAAATAATTTCTTTTGCAGTTTGAAGGCGGCCATATGTACTGTTGGAGGTTGTACACTGTCATCAAAATATGGACCATTTTCAACCCTGGAAGGTATAGGTCATTTTAACTTAATTTATTTGTTGAGTTCAAACTGCCTTATTATGAATGATTTTTTCTTTTATTAATGTTTTGTTTAAATCTAGGAAAGTTAAATATAACAGGTAAGTTGGATGGAATACATGACTAAATAGGAATTGATACTGTTATCTTTTTCTTTGATACAAATTTACTTGCAATTGCTTTCTGATGTCTGATGCTCTCTTGGTTATGTGGTGTTTACGTATAAGTAATGCCATGCTGTTGCCTTAGTAATGTTATGTCTGCTTTTGTTTATCGTTTTGTCCGTTTTCTTATGTAACGTTTGTTAAGCACAGTTTTATTATCGTCTTGTTAACGTACTGTATATTTGATATACCGTCTTGCTACTGTTTTGCTTAGTTATAAATATTGATATATCGTTTTATTATTGTTTTGCTTATGTGATGTGAATTTTTTCATATATCGTCTTGTAATTGCCTAGATTATCTGATGTCCAGTTCCATATAACGTCTTGTTGTCGTATACTGTCTTGTTGTCGTCTTGCCTATGTGATGTCCAGATTCATATACTGACTTGTTGTCGTAAATTGTCTTGTTGTCGTCTTGCCTATGTGATGTCGTTTTGATATACTTTCTTGTAATTGCCCAGATTATGTTATGTAATGTTCCAAATAATGTCTTGTTGTCGTCTTGCCTATGTGATGTCCATTTTCATATATTGTCTTGTCGTATACTGTCTTGTTGTCGTCTTGCCTATATGCTGTTTTTATATACCGTCTTGTAATTGCCTTGCTAATGAATGTCTATTTTTGTCATAAACCGACTTGATGTCACATTTTTTTTGGTGTCGTCTATTTTGATAAATCGTCATGTTTATGATTTGTATTTCATACAGTATAATAAATGCTTAGATTATGTTGTGCATGTTTGATTACTAAATTGACTATTGTCACTTTGCCTTTCAGGTTTTGACATGTTGTCTACGTATTGCATAACCTATTTATCTAATTATCATTGAATTCCATTATTTTGTCATCTTTCTACCTGATAACTATATAACTATGTATCGTTGTTGTCACCTTATTTATATTATGTTCATACATTATTTAATATTTATTTGTTTATATTATTATATTTTACTTGTACAATTTACTATCGATTCTTTATCAATCTTATGTAAATATTGTATATTTATATAGTTTAATTGATATATTACATTTGAAATGAATTTGAACACATTATGACATTATTTAAAGCATTTCCTCTATGAAATGTAATTCCTATTGTTTGCAACAGAATTGGTGAGTAGCATTTTACATTCCAATGTGTTTTTGTATATATATATATATATCATATAATCTTATTGTTGTTAAATTATGTTTTATTTATAAGTTATCGGGATGGTGAATATAGAATTGACGTTTTCATTTTAATTAATGATTACATGATTATTTTTATGTTTTGAAAACTTTAAATAAAGACAAAATGATGAAACTGATTAAATTGTGCGCAAAATAAGAATGTCTAAATTGCTTAGTCATATGTGATATGACGCCGGTAGATTCTTATTAATCTTTTTAGGGTTTTTCACGATTATAGTATTTGTTTTATCTAAACTCAATAATTTTTCTTTGATGTTTTTTCCATAAATTTCTCCCTCATTCTACTGGAGGACTTGTCGTCACAATGAGATGGACCTGTCCACTTACGTATGTTTGGCTGCTGAACCAGACCCCAACCAAGCATGATTAAGAGGAGGATCAATGTAAGAAAGAAGGAAAATTGTTTCTATTAACTCGAATTCATCGTACGCTAATACAACATTGCAATAAAACGATGATGTTTTTTGTTTATATTTTGCAATACAGAAACAGTTATGTTTGTTGTAAACCAAAGTTTTTGTGTAAGTGATGATTTGTCCATATCATTTCTATGTCATCTTTGTTTTGTATTTCTTATTCGTGAATCTCAAGTGGTTTCTTCGTTCGCTCTCTACCTATGTGTGTGTAATTTTGGATTGTGTTTTGATATCGTTGAAAGCCAATGAAAGCCTCGCAATTGCTTCTTATTTGTTCATATTGATATTACCAGGTTGATCAGTAGAATGGAGCAGAACATTTGCCAAATATTCGACTAAATTGCAGGGATCTTCAAAAGAAAGTATGCTATTTTGGTGAGCAAATCTGTCCCTCTTGTAACAGTACAGGAATATTATAAATTTAATTTTAGAATCTCCACTTCACTAAAGTTTGAAATCTGCTAGATAACGTAAAACGTTTAAATAAAAATATCGGTTATGATGTATATTTAATTGCCGATAGTATTTACATACTTATATATGACTTAACAAAATAGACTTTAAGGATGAATTAAATAAGTTGGAATGAGGGTTATATCATTAAAATATGTATATTATGCATGTAAACCATTCATCATTTAACAGAATCGTCAATATTGAGAACTGCTTTTTATTTAGTTTCAGATTCCTTCGGTGTGATTTGCAAGTTGAACTGTTCACATCACAAGAGTCATCAATTTCCTGTTGACTTTAAGCTACAAAAAGGAAATACTGCTTACCTAAGGTGTCGACCATGTTGTTCGGCATATTAATTAATACTGTAATAATATTGAATGCATTTTACAAACATTCTTGGCGGCGTGTCAGTAGACCGAAACAAATTATCTGTTCATCCGTAGCGTAAATTGTTGAACATTTGTCGTTAAGGGGCAAATACATTTCAACATTGAATCCATTGTAATTGATGCAAATTGATATTTTTTTCATAACACTAACGATGTTTTGAATAGATTATGTTGAAAATATTATTTCTTTCTTTGAAAAAATGTGTATGTAGCTCCAAATTTTATTATTCCAGAAACAATCAGCACAATTCATACATTATAATTTGCAATGTAAACAATTAAAATCAATTAAGTCATGACAAAATTGGCTTGGATTATTCTATGTGAATTCGCTTGGGCTAAAGTGAGGTAAGGTACGGAGACCGACTTAGCGAAGTTATCAAACGTTAATATTAAAAACGTAAACGCGACACATGCCATATCGCAATAACGTAAACAGCTATTTTGTCTACGAGTGGAAAGTGATGCCGCTTGATAAACCGTTCTATGACCACGCTCAATAAAAGAGTACCGATAACTAAAATATTGACAATAGTTTTCGAAGTTTACAATAAGAAATACTCCCATGGTGCCCCGTTGAATATGAATTAGTTTAGACGGAATTATCGGATTGCTTATTTATTATACTGGAGGTGTGCCTTTCGTGGAGAATATCAAATAACGAAAAATCATGTAATATCCTGTAGATAATTCCGTCTGTATGTTAACAAGATAGACAGCAATTAGCATCAGCCGAGTTCCGAGAACCCTAGATGGAGTTTCTTTGTTTTTCTATACTGCGCTTACGCAACATCATAACAATGTTATAAGAATTCGATCCTGAATGGAATTATAAAATATCGGGGCACTACTAATGACATGGCAGTGTTTTAAAAAAGCTACTTTTATCACTTTCCACTTCAACTGGCAGGAACGCAATTATTTGTAATTATGACAAATCATTACGATATTTTACTAGAGATATTGTAACAGAATCTATAAGTAGGTTTACACGGTGCATCAGTTTTACAGTAATTGAGGATACATTTAAACAATACACAATGACAGGTACTGAAGAGACACTAAAACAAAACAAAAATGAAACAAAATGAGGAGACAGCAAAGCAAAAGATTACAACATGAACAGAGGAAACATTTAAACAAAAGATAAAGAACAATATAAAGTGTCAGGAACTGAGGAGACAATACAATAATGTCGGTGTCAGGAACTGAGGAGACAATAAAATAATGTCGGTGTCAGGAACTGGTGAGACAGTAAAATAATGTCGGTGTCAGGAACTGAGGAGACAATAAAATAAGGTCGGTGTCAGGAACTGGTCAGACAGTAAAATAAGGTCGGTGTCAGGACAGGTCAGACAGTAAAATAATGTCGGTGACATGAAATGGTCAGACAGTAAAATAATGTCGGTGTCAGGAATTGAGGAGACAGAAAAATAATGTCGGTGTCAGGAATAGAGGAGACAGTAAAATAATGTCGGTGTTATTTTATTTTAGTTTCTCCTCTGTTCTTGGAACTGAGGAGACGGTAAAATAAGGTCCGTGTCGGGAAATGAGGCAGTAAAATAATGTCGGTGTCAGGAACTGAGGAAACATTTAAATAATGTCGGTGTCAGGAACTGGTGAGACATTTAAATAATGTCGGTGTCAGGAACTGAGACGAGAGTAAAATAATGTCGGTTTCAGGAACTGAGGAGCCAAAAAAATAATGTCGGTTTCAGGAACTAAGGAGCCAGTAAAATCAAATCGGTGTCAGGAACTGAGGAGACATTTAAATATTGTCGGTGTCAGGAATTGAGGAGCCAGTAAAATAATGTCGGTGTCAGGAACTGAGGAGCCAGTAAAATAATGTCGGTGTCAGGAACTGAGGAGCCAGTAAAATAATGTCGGTGTCAGGAACTGAGGAACCAGTAAAATAATGTAGGTGTCAGGATCTGAGGAGCCAGTAAAATAATGTCGGTGTCAGGATCTGAGGAGACAGTAAAATAATGTCGGTGTCAGGAACTGAGAAGGCAGTAAAATAATGTAGGTGTCAGGAACTGAGATGACAGTAAAATAATGTAGGTGTCTGGAGCTGAGGAGAGAGTAAAATAATGTCGGTGTCAAGAACGGAGGAGACAATAAGATAATTTAGGTGTCGGTAACTGAGGCGACAGTAAAATAAAATCGATGTCAGGTACTAAGGAAACAGTAAAATAATGTCGGTGTCAGGAGCTGAGGAAACAACAACACAAAAGATAAAAACAGAAACGGGGGAGACAGTGAAGAAAAGATAACAGCAGGAACTGAGGAGACACTAAAACAGGGGAGACAGTGAAGTATAGATAACAGCAGGAACTGAGGAGACACTAAAACGGGGGAGACAGTGAAGTATAGATAACAGCAGGAACTGAGGAGACACATAACAAGAAACAGCGACAAGAGCTGAAGTGACACTGAAACAAACGATAAAAAACAGGAACTTAAATGACAGTAAAACTTTAGAAAACGACATGAATTGAGGAGAAATTTCAACCATAAGTAACAACAAGAAGTTATGAGACATTAACGACCATACATGGACAGAGCGCAGGAGGTTTTTTTTTTTTTTTTTACACAAAAACAGGCACGATTAGATACGAAACAAAACAAAACGTCAGAGAACGAGGACACACTTAAACAAAAGAGTAGATATGAAAACAATACTAAAAAACCGTAATTCCCACAAAACATTACAGTCAAATCAGGTATCCAGGCAGGGAAAATATTCCAGACAAAAAGTGTTTTTGTTATGAATGTTCTTCACGTTTAATAGTCTTGCTTTTTCATATTTCAAAATTAAAACAAAACTGAATAAGCAACCACTACTCGTTTGAAAGGTCAAAATAAAACTCTCGTCCGATAGCGCAATACAGCTCCAGTCGTTGTCTATAAATTATCTGTCCCCTTGGTTCCTGGCACTATGTATTGTATTGCTTTTCCTCGTTTTATATAGCTTGTTATTATATTGACTATTCCACATTTCCTATCGCTGTCCGTGTTTTTGGTGTCTCCGCGGTTCCTGTTGTTGTATATCGTTCTGGTGTCTCCTCGGCCGGCTATCGTTTGTGTCGATCGTGTAGGTGTCTTCTGGGTTAATGGGTTTGATGTCTTCTCCGTACGGGTTGATAGTTATCGTGTTGGTGAAGTACTCGTCTATTAAGTTGACTTTGAGTTCTGATTTCGTCCTTGTTTGAATAGATAACAATTATAAGAATTGCATCCTAACGATATCCTATACAGCGGTTAGCCTGCAGGTGTACATTGCTAATTGATTCTCATTCAAACTAGTATCTTAATCAAATAGCCATTTGTCTCATTGTTTACAAATGCGCCATAGGCAAAATATTGCTTCTCGGGCGACGATAGATACTCAACATCCCTCAGGCAAAATATTTTATTAAGAAAGCAAGATTTGCCTGCAATTTATGAGTTTGACACATTTCTAGCATATAGTATGTGCACACAGAAGATTGACAAACATACCGTATATTCCATGTATTGATTTAGTCGAACATATACGGAATTATCATTGAAAGATGAAACGAAGAAGAAATATTATGTTACTTTTAATATTATTTCTCCTTCTGTTTGGTTATGCTATCTTACAATCCAGGAGTAAGAAAAGGGACGTGAAAGGTAAGGGTTTTCAAACATATCAAACACACTTCGAGGAATTTATGCTTTAAAATGTATCGAAAAAAACATTGAAACGAATATCATCTTTCAAAATGTATATTTAATCTTTTAAATGATTATACATCTTGTAATTTGTTTTTTTTTTTGTTTCTTTTCAAATAATTGATTGCATTTTTTTCAGAAGCAGAAGCTATGTTAGATTTTCAATATATACGGAGGGGCGAAAAGAGAAATGATTATGAAGTAAGTAGCTTTTGACAAAATTTATAGAAAAAATGTATGGTTCAAAATATATTATCGTACTAATTGATCGATAAACATGTAGGCTAAAGTTGCATGTAATTGTCACGACTGTAATAGTTTTTATGACAAAAAACTGTTAAGAAAGGGTTAACTGTTATGGATGCTTTCGTTTGGTTGCGTTGGATGGTGGACGTAATTCACATATAGCCACAACCAAGGTGGAGTCCAAATTGTTTCTATCTATCAGCTGTAATTCTAAAATGAAACAAACACAGGAAAATATAAACAGTGTAACAAAAAAAGAATGAGTACGGTGTTAGCTTCGATCTTATATTGTGAATGGTAAGATGGTTTTACGTTTATAGCTAAGGATAAGGAGGAAGATTGTTTTAATGACAGAAGTACTTTCGGTTTGCTTCTATATTCTGTTTAAAAATCGTTACATATTTGATTTATATAAACGTACCATGACGATTAAGTTCCAACTCGGGTATGATGCAACACACTATATTTTTCTGGGCCGTATTCACGACACCGTTTTCATGCTCAAACTCATGATCAGATTCGCGCTGAAGCCCAGTGTCGTGTTCTGGTGATAAATTGATAACACAGTTTTGTTTTGCCAAGATTGGGAAGTGTGTTTGAGAATACAATTACATTTTTTCTAAAGTTGACATTTCGAGCGTGTCACATGATTCATCCCTGCAGGTGGGGGGTCAGGAAAATAAAACACCTGCTGTTACCCACTGCATGTATCGTAGGAGGCGACTAATGACGGAACCCCCTGCAGAATTGGGGATTTGCTTTGGTGTCCTCTATTTGGAGACACAAAATAAATCTGCTGCGCCCATTGCAATACTTGGGATCTTAATCTTTCTTTCTACTTCTAACTACCTTTTATTTTCTATCGCCTTGATTGGCAACACCTCACTTTTGACTTGACTGTTGAGCGTTCGCCCAGGTAATGAAGGAAATGGGTTATGTCCCGAGTCCTTAAATATGGTAGTTGTTATTCCCTGCTTAACGTTCAGTATTAAGGGGGAATAGCAACATCTGGTTCACTCGTTGTCAGTATAATGTGACCGGGCGGAATGCTGTGCTTGGTGCCTTCGGCATGGTATTTCAGTGAGATAGCACTATAAAGTCGGCATCAGATCCGCGCTATCACAAGGAGACAAGCACACCAAGATACCATGTCTCCTGCATAGACACACTCAAGCACGCATATACTACACACATGGCGGCACGTTCTTAAATGACCTTAGCTATTAATAGGACGTTAATCAAAACTAAATCAAACCAAATGATTCGAGCGAGTGATAAAAAGGTTAGTCTGAGCACAGAATTCCTGCTTGAGCTTGAGCGTGGTTTCATAATACAGGTTCAGGTCTTCGATAATGTTGCACGATATTAAGATGTATGTTATGATGTTTTTGTTTATGTTTGGCTAAGACATTCATCTTGCCACTGAGAATGGATGTTTTATTAGAAAAAAATACGATAGTATATCTGCAGTTGTATGTGAAATATTGGTAGTGTACCGTTTTAGTAAACAAATATTCCCTGAACTTTGCTTGTTTTATTGACAACACATTTAACATATTATGCAGGTAAATCGACGTCATTCACACATTGGGTCTGAAAAAGACAAAACAAGCGTTTTCACTAACAATCATAAAGAAAACGTCATCGCCTCCGGTGTCAATGTCAAGCAAAACTTTGCTGAAAGAAAAGAGCAAGAGGTCAAGACGATCACCACCCTTAAAGACAACGACCCTGATAAACTGTATAAAGATAGGAGAGACAGGCTTCTTGAAGTCTGCTCAAGGCAGCAGTTCGATCTCAAATCACCTCCAGGGGTCTTGTCACGAAATATTATTGACCGCCGGCAAAAGTTTGCTTACTGTACAATTCAGAAGACAGCTTCAACGTTCTGGAAAAGAGTGTTTCGGGTAAGTTTAAATTATATGTCTTTTTGTACCGACTTTGAATGTCTTTCAATTTAGCTGTATAGTTGTTCTTCACAAATTAGAGAATGCCCGATGCATGTAAGACTGTTCTTTAATTTTTAATATACACCAACGTCATCTCCGTAAGTAACATGTTTCGTTACTTATTTTTACGAATACCAGTTTTCTCAGAAATCCTTAAGCCATATTATTCAGAACTATTTGAAATCATAAAATAAACAACGAATAATTAATGATTATTTTTCAATTAACACCGTTTTGCTCGAGGACTGTTTGATGAATAAATACAACAGAATACCGAAGCATAAATAAACAACAATTCGAGATTAAAATCGATAATATCAGAGCAAATATCAATGAACGAATGTCTCACACGAAGGTAATGGGAAAGTACATTGATAATAAGATCACGGTTCGTAGCCACGAAAATGTTATCGCGCTCAAACTCAGAATACGGATTCTCAAGCACTATTTTTTGTTCCGGCGATCTAATGATAACAATTCCAATTTTGTCAATAATTTGGAGGACAGTTGGATAAATTGAAATTATTACCATTTTCAATGTTTACGCGTGAAGTTTTGACAATATCCCGAGATTCAAGCGAGTTATATGAAAGTTGGTTTGAGCGAAGTATCCATGCTTAATCGCGAGAACGGTTTCAGTAAGACGAGCCCAGTTGTTAAGGAAGGGTTACCATTTCTGCTTCAGCAACGGCCATGTAAAAATACGGCCATTCCAAGTAATTTCACATCCTCATACTGCGAAATGGGGTAGTAACAACAGAACGAGAGGGCACAATAGAGCTTTATCACCAGGGGTTATAGGCTTCCCAGATATGTCTGTCCATGTCACCTGCAAGTACGTGCAATCAAAGTCCGAATAGAGTTATTTAAATGGGTCTACTTGACATACTGGAGAAAGATCACAAGGAGTGATAATCTTCCCATATTTGTCTGTCCATGTCCCTTGCAAGTACGCGCTATTAAAGTCCAAATAGAGTTATTTAAATGGACCTACTTGACATACTGGAGCAAGATCACAAGGAGTGATAAGTTTCCCAGATCTGTCTGTCCATGTCACATGCAAGTACGCTCTATTAAAGTCCAAATAGAGTTATTTAAATGGACCTACTCGACATACTGGAGCAAGATCACAAGGAGTGATAATCTTCCCATATTTGTCTGTCCATGTCACCTGCAAGTACGTGTAATTTAAGTCCAAATAGAGTTATTTAAATAAGCCTACTTGGCATACAAGAGCATGCTCACCAGGAGTTACTAGTATATGTGTCCCAGATTTGTCTGTTCATGTCACCGGTTATTAGTCACAAGACCACACGTTTGGCCCGGTTGCATTTTAACGCTTAGATTAAAATTGCTCTTGAATTCTTGTTTTGTTTAGACCATCTTTATTATTTTACTTATAAAGTGCTGGGAGGTGTTTTTTTGATACTTTTTCCATTGCATAGCCATGCCGGGAAGAAAGTTCCTAATGTGTAATCCCTTTTTTGGCAGTGGCACATTGTACGTGGATTCTTAATTAACATTTAAAATTAGATTTAGAAGTTTAAAAGTTAAAATATTCTTTTTCCATTTAAGAAAATCTCCAGGATTATTATATAAAAAGTATTGCTTCCTCATTTTGATGCCAGGGTTCATTTGCAAGTTGTATATTAAATTATATAGAATATTTTCATCCAAAGATACAAAGACAAGGGAGGCTTGAGTAAGGAATCACATGCATTATCTTCCCTGCCACTTTATTTGCTGTAATGTTGACTGCACAATTGCTTAAAGTTTTTTTCTCACTTTAAGACAATATCCAGTTGAAAATACATTTCGTGTCGAAAACAATTGAAGCAAGTGATCATTCTTTTTATCATAAATGCAATTTTAACAAACCAAAACCATGGTATATTTGATGATATTTTTGATGGATATTTGATGGTATATTTGATGGTATATTTCAGATCGTCATCGGGGAGTCTAAGGCAAGTTCACCTTTCGATCCATCAGTTTTAGCACTTCAACATTTTGATCATTTGAAGGACATACCGATAGACTTGAGGGAGAATTTCATGAAGGAATCACTGACGTTCCTGTTCATCCGTGACCCGTACAGTCGTCTATTTTCAGGATACGTTGACAAGCTTTTTTCACCTAATTATGTTTTCTGGAAGGGGTACGGAAAATTTGGGATTGAACAAGTCCGCACAAATCGCAGTAGAAATGATCTCACATGCGGTCATGATCTCAGTTTCAGAGAATTTGTAAAAACAGTTATTTATACAGAAAAACACAATACTCATAGAGACGGTCATTTTACAGCACAATATGAACATTGCGATCCATGTAAGTATAAGTATGACGTCATCGGTAAACTTGAAACCCTCGCGCAGGATACGTTTTACCTTTTAAAGAAAATGGGAAAATTTACATTAATGAAATCGGTCATGAACAGATTTCATGAAAACACTTTAGAAGATACTATTAGAGACCAGGTAGATATGTTATTCAGATTTAGGTCTTATTATCCTCTTTGTAAAGTCACATTCTTCGAAGCTCAAAAATTAATGTGGAAAAAATTTCAAATTCGTGGAATATTGAGTAAACACTCGAAATATCCAGTTACTAAAGAGGAGAGTGAAAGAATTACAAACAGAGATTTTACACGTATGTTGTACTTAGGCAGAGGAGACGCTGTGGATAGGAATATATCTAAGAAGAACAAGGAAGAAGCTGTGCTTGAGGCATTTTCAACGGTAGATAAAGAAGATATGGAGTTATTGAGTGAACTGTTCCGTCCTGACTGCGAACTGTTTGGTTATGATTGTAGGCCTGCTAAGTTATTCAAAATAAAGGAGGTTATCAAACCGTGGTATTTTGATAGCAACACAGCATAAAACATGTTAAAACAATTTTACATTTGACGTATATTTTTTATTTATTAGAAGCAGTTTTTATGTGTGCTTTAGTTTAACTACCTTTTCGATACTTTATTGAGTTTTGATATATTTAGTAGCATGATAATGTTAAGTATATGAAAACTGTATTTGATTTGAATTTGGTAAATCAATCATGCATTCCTGTGTTTGTTTTAAAGTAAGCACTCCGAAATAGAATCAATGGTGTCATCACTTCTCTGATGAAAGTTAAAACGATAGTACCACTGGTGCAGATTATGTAGCATAAAAACTAATATAGAAACTGACTTTGTCTCTTAAACGTCTCAAAACTTAACAAAAATATTGTTGGACCCATTTTCTCCTTACATCATGGATTGCTGAAAATATTTACTCCATAAAGGAATAGGAATTGAAAGTGTTCGGACATTAAATCCAGTTTATAAAACACAGAGTCGGTAACGTTGCATACATAGATCGATATATCCGCCTCTCCTGTAGTGCTGTGAGGTTCTAGCTAAATTATACGCTGGACCGTAAGCGTTTATGCCAAGGGAAGGTAACTCGTGCTTTGTGTTTATCTGTAATGCTGTCTCCAATACATGGTCGCTGTTTGTAAATGCGCAATCACTGGATTTACCTCCCTTGCAGCACTGACTTACATCATCATGCTAATGTTGAAATCATACATCCGTGACGATGCTAACTGATAAAAACTTGTGAATATTAAAAGTGTCACTGAAAGTGATACAATGGACGTATTTCGATATTTTGACATGGTTGCAGGAAACATGATTTCCGAAAATGTCAGTTTATACATGATGCAAAAAAACGTAAATAAAGATTATCGTCTATATTTCCATAGATTATTTCCGGTCTCTATGTTTGACTAAGAAAAAGAACAATACAACACTGTAAAGTGGATTGTCCTAACATCAAACACCAACCAGTCACGCTATCCTGTCTTAAGGCTAGATAGATTCCAGTGTTCTTTTAAATTCCGGTCTTATTTTTGAGGATGGTTATTTCTTGACCTCTTCCTTATAAAACAACATAACTGGTTTGCTACCATGGTCATCGAAAAAATATAGGGTCACTCATTGGTTTTATCAAGCGCTTTAATTTGTTTTTATGAATTGACCAAAGATATATCAATTCGTTCGGCAACTATTTCTTTGCTACTACTGGGTTGGTATTGTTTCTTTCTGATCATGGCCTTGGCATGAGCAACCGTTTCTGGAAGATTTGCGTTCTGTGTTTCTGGAAGACTCAATGTCAATAAGGCTGCAATAAGAGATAGAAATCCAAACACGAAAAGGGGGACTGCATGTCCTATCCGCCCAGGAACCACCGTGGCCTGTTTACAAACAAAAACGAAATGCATTGTCATTAATTACAGCAGGTAAAACTGGTTTTACATATCAAAGAAAACAACAATTTCAATATGAAACATTTTATTTATTACTTAATGTATATTTCCTTAAAATATTCAACACTAATAGCGCTACATTTGATTGTGACACAGTGAAAGACTTTCATGTATAGATTATGCTTTTTTACTTCAATAAACCTTAATAAAAACGTACCAATCTTGCAACACCTGGGGCCGCCATATATCCCATGTTTCCCAAGGACGTACTTATCCCCATGCCAGTGTTTCGGACCACAGTCGGGAAAAGCTCCGCCGACCACACGTAGATAACACTGAAGCCTACCGCCATTCCTGTTTTCCCTATCATTGCCAACACAATTGGAACCAATTTAAAATCTGAAAATGGAAAAGTGGTGTTTATTGAAAACCCAATAAAAATGGATACTAAAACTGATTTGTTGCGAAACCCATTTTAAGTCACAATAAATATGGGACCTGACGTGATAATATACTTCATATATTTCCATATCAATTGATCAATGAATATGCATTTTGCCGCCAGTCTATCATATGTTCAGTTTGAAATTTAAACATTTTGTACCAAGTTTTATTTCGAACATTAATACTTCTTGTAAGGACGGGTGTTTATGATAAATATACATGTTGTAGTACTGACAATTGTTTAGATGTCAATGCATCTTGTAGTATAGAAGGAGTGCTTAGCTATAGTACATAGACCTTTCAGAGCAAGGGCTGGGCCCGAATTCATAAAACCATTTTTCATGCTCAATTCAAAAACTCAGGTTTTGTGCTGATGTCTAATTTGTTGTTTCACTGTTATAGAAAAAAACCTTTTTGACGTGATCTGGGAGAATTTCAGAGATACTTTAAGTCGTTTTAATGTTTATACTAGACGTTTTGAGTGTGTCACATGATTTTAGTGACTTACAAGAAAGTTTGCTTTTAGCACTCTAAGCGCTTGAGTACGAGAACGAGAACGATTTCATGAATACGGGTCCTCGTGTTTCCTTGTAATATTTTCAGTTATAATGTAAATACATTCGGAAGTGAGAACGAAACCTAATTTGTGATGTTATTGAATCTTGTAGCAATGATTAGTATTTACTTGTAATATACATACAAATAGTGGCGTGAACAAACGTTTAGTAACACTGTTTTTTTACATACTTACTAATAAATACGGGTTTTTTGTATATGCGATACGACACAATTGCTCTAACTCATATCAGTCCTCGCCTTACAAACCCCAAAACCCGTATCAGCCCCCGTAGTATCATACCTCAAAACCCGTAAAAGAAAAATAGAGAATAAAACACGCCTTTTTCCATATCACACCCAGTATCAACCCTCGACCAGTATCGGGTTNGCATGTATTATTCTCTATGTATACCTCCTGTTGCGAGGATGGATGTGACACCACTTCCTAGCAGTGACACTCCCGCCACCGCCATACCCGATATGTACAGCTTCTTCCGGCCCACTCTGCCAGCTGAGAACAGGGCTATTGTGTAGCCGGGGAAGTCAGCAAGACCACATAGTAGAACGTTTAGGTAGAAGTTTCCTGCCAGATTTCCGGTGTTCAGTGTGAACCCAAAGAAACAATGGAATACCACAAAACTACAAGTAGAAAATTATCACTGACAATTACATGGCGAAAAAAAAATTGAAACACCATAGCTTCAAATAGAGAACAGCACGACTACACATATAGAGCTTATGCACGATGATAAACACCAAGCTTATAAACGACTATAAATGCAAAGCTTTTAAACGAGCATATATGTAATACAGAGCTTACAGAGCGTTTACACGATTATATAAACAGAGCTTTTACCCGATTATAAATACAGAGCGTTTACACGATTATATATACGGAGCGTTTACACGATTACATATACAGAGCGTTTCCAGGATTATATATACGGAGCGTTTACACGATTATATATACAGAGCGTTTACACGATTATATATACAGAACGTTTACACGATTATATATACAGAGCGTTTACACGATTATATATACAGAGCGTTTACATGACTACAAATACAGAGCGTTTACACGATTATATATACCGAGCTTTTACCCGACTATAAAAACAGAGCTTTTACACGATTATATATACAGAGCGTTTACACGATTATATATACAGA
>NW_018407955.1:200133-201405 GCF_002113885.1 Mizuhopecten yessoensis | reverse complement strand
GAGCGTTTACACGATTATATAAACAGAGCGTTTACAGGACTATAAATACAGAGCTTTTTAACGATTATATAAATACAGAGCTTTTTAACGACTATAAATACAGAGCTTTTACACGACAATCAATACATAGCGTTTACAATACTATATTTGAAGAGCTTACACAAGAATATAAATACAGAGCTTTTACACCGTTATAAATACAGAGCGTTTACACCGTTATAAATACAGAGATTTTACACCGTTATAAATACAGAGCGTTTACACCGTTATAAATACAGAGCGTTTACACGATTATATAAACAGAGCGTTTACAGGACTATAAATACAGACCTTTTTAACGATTATATAAATACCGAGCTTTTTAACGACTATAAATACAGAGCGTTTACACAACTATTAATACAGAGCTTATACAATACTATATTTGAAGAGCTTACAAAAGAATATAAAAACAGAGATTATACACCGTTATAAATACAGAGCTTTTACACCGTTATAAATACAGAGCGTTTACACAACTAGAAATACCGAGCGTTTACACGATTATATAAACAGAGCGTTTACAGGACTATAAATACAGAGGTTTTTAACGATGATATATACAGAGCTTTTTAACGATTATGTATACAGAGCGTTTACACGATTATATATACAGAGCTTTTTAACGACTATAAATACAGAACGTTTACACGATTATATATACAGAGCTTTATTACGACTGTAAATACAGAGCGTTTACACGATTATATATACAGAGCTTTATAACGACTGTAAATACAGAGCGTTTACACGATTATATATACAGAACTTTTTAACGACTGTAAATACAGAGTGTTTACACGATTATATATACAGAACTTTTTAACGACTATAAACACAGAACGCTTACACGATTATAAATACAGAGTTTTTTTAACGAATATCAATACAGAGCGTTTTCACGATTATATAAACAGAGCTTTTTAACGACTATATATATACAAAGCGTTGATACGATTATATATACAGAGCGTTTACACGACTATAAATACCGAGCGTTTACAAAACTAGAAATACCGAGCGTTTACTCGATTATATATACAGAGCGTTTACACGATTATATATACAGAGCGTTTACACGACTATAAATACACAGCTTTTTAACGACAATAAATACAGAGCGTTTACACGATTATATATACAGAGCTTTTACACGATTATATATATAGAGGCGTTTACACGATTATATATACAGAGCGTTTACACGATTATATATACAGAGCGTTTACACGA
>NW_018407955.1:159090-199104 GCF_002113885.1 Mizuhopecten yessoensis | reverse complement strand
TACGACCGTAAATACAGAGCTCCTCTACGACCGTAAATACAGAGCTCCTCTACGACCGTAAATACAGAGGTTATAAACGGCTGAAGATACAGAACCTACCAGTATATACGACTATAAATAATTGATTGCCTGAATATCATTAGAAGTATTCATTGCTTAGTATATTAACATATATGCATCAACAATATGCACGCGTACAAAGAATGAATACGTACCAATTGAAAAATATAACCAAGGATTGACATAGAAGGGAACGGCGTTTAAAATAATCCATCATACTATGTTCTTGTACAGCTCTATCAATTTTTTCGACCATGTTCTCGTGCGAAGGGACGCAATTCACGGTTTTACTGGAAGCAGCCATTTTTAATATAGTTGTCCTTGCCTGTTCTACCTTTCCATGACTGATTAGCCAACGAGGGGACTCAGGAATGATCCTTCAATAAAGTGATAGAAACAGGATTGTCATATATAGAAGTAAATATCATCTGATTATACTTACGAACAAGAACGTTCACATGATGTAATATGTGTATATAGAGGATATTTCAAGGTGTCTTCAGTTATAACAAATATATGTAACCAGTGTGACTAGTATTAGGATTTTTTTTAAAGAGTGCTGCCTGAAGACACCATTTAAATTTCTATTCGTTAAATTTTTGAAACATAAAACAAAAAATGGAATGCAATAAAAAAAGGCGAGAATCAGAAGCGTATATATATACATATAATTAGCACCATATTCTAATAACGTCATGCTTGAAAACATGACTGCGCGTCATTTGATTGGGACACTTAACGCAATTCCGACGTTTTCTGCTATGTTCTGGTATGATTGCTTATAAAAATGTTATTAATTGTATATTTATGTAAATACTAAAGTATGTGAACAACCACCTATTCTATACTACCGTCGCTTCATTTGAATATGAACAAAAAATCGTTGCCTTTGAATGCAGCGAATAGAGGATACCGTCATGATTGATCAATACCGAAAAAAAAGACTGTGAAAATATCACTTTGATCTTTGTCACAGTGTGTAAGATATCAGTTTTATCAAGTTGATAGAATCCGATATTTCTATGGCAAAAGTGTAATACATAAAACGGTTCATTAGGCAATAGACTTGGTACAAGAAAATGATTAGTATAGATTAATTAATTAATAATTTACTAGAAACGTTTTCTATAGATTATATCAAACAGTTTGACAACTTGACATTTTCTTTCTGGAATCAGAGGACATACTCCGAAATAAAGCGATTCTAGAAGATTAAAATGGAGCAAACGGAGCAACCTATGAGATTCATTCGGCGTAGACATGCACGGTATTGTTTGATCAAATTTGATACTTTTAACATACCACCAGTATATCAAAAACAGCAGAACAGGAGCTGAACAAGCAATTTGGATATATTTCCAGTGACGGAGACCATATCCTATCCCCGCCAACATTGCGATTCCGGCCGAGTAAGGATAATTGAACAGAAACCCGGCCCACTGACGTTTGGAAGGTCCAACCAATTCAATAGCTAAAATCAGAAATGGTTCAAATAACTTACGTACTCAATTACCACATTCTTTACATAGTTTGTATACATACAGAAACACTGAGGTTAGTGAACAAAATATAAGTTTATAAACAAGTGAATGAATTTTCATTCTAGCTATGCACTGTGGGGGACAACGTAGGGATAAGTATATGCAATTGAAAATATTCAGTACCAAGATGTTTCCGATTGTGTGCGAAAACACAATTTGTTGTTTTGTTATTGCCATCTTGTTCATGTCAATGATACGTATGAAGAGACGACACATTACTAACACGAATAGTAGTGTTAATATGTAGCATTATTAATGTTGACTCATTTCCAGTAAGGTTGAAAATGAGTGCACCTTTATATTCGATTGAATTGAAAAGGAAATAAAACCAAGGTTTAATACACCTCTTCTTTCAATAACATCTTATCTAAATGTGCAATTAATGTTGCAGTTTTCCAATTGTGAAGACATTCCTTTTCTCTCATCATTAAAATGGCCTGATATTCTTTCAATAACACAATAGAGTTGAAATTAGGTAAACTTTTTATTGAAGTTGTAATACATACTTGGTTACGTCAAAACGCCGTTTACAAACAATGTCAAAATTCACTGAAAATTTGAACAGGAATTATCTTATTATTTTTGCTGCTAGTATGTGCCACTTAACCATATCAATCACGCGGTGATTGCACAGGAAGTAAAATGAGAATACGGTAGTCTTGTGATATGGTCTCACTAGACCAACGGGAGCTATATACTAACCTAGAATGAATGACGATATGTAAACACCTCTTGAAGTCATTATCTGGATGAATCGTAGAATAGCAAACACATAATAATTTGGTGCCCATGCTGACGCGAATCCCGATAGGAAAACGAGGACAAGACTGCAACATATCACTCGTTGTCGGCCGAACCTTAAAAAAGAACGGCTGTGAGACACGCAACACAGAGTGAACGGGAAATCCGTCATTATAATTACGTTGAGGAAACTCAACATTTCGGTTTAATTAATTCAGGAATGATATTGGACGCCTTTAGACTAATTTAACCTAATAGAACCAATATAATCAAACGTTAAAACTTCTATCACGTATTCCATAATGTGTGCCAAATGAGTCATAACACATTTATTGAATTATGGAATGACGCTTTCGCACTACCTTTTAAAACAACAAAGCATTCAAACTTCGGTTACACTACAGGACACTTCACGATATATTGACGACTAGTTAGAGAATTTTGCAATAAGCCCCTTACGAAGATTCTGTAATGTATTAAGTACGCTAGATCTAAATGGCATATATGAAACAAAGAAAAACTAGTTTTCATTGTTTCAGTTATGAGAAACCAGTTGTGTGAAAACAATCAACACACAATACTATAACTAGAGTCTGTAAAACCAAAATTAGAAACCATGTCATATCATAATAATTTCATTTAGATGTCAATACTTTAATTACTTACTTGTAGAATACTTATCTGTGACCGTTCAACACAACCTAAAATACAGCTGATGAGGTCCAGGTAACGTCTTCTGACCTGCTAAATCTATTTATAGCACCTCGAACAAGAATGTTCAAAAATAATTGGTTTAGAGCTGTCATGTGGTGGCCTCCTTAAATTTTATCAACATATATTTTCTCTTTCGTTCATTTGAAATCCAGATTTTGAGCATTTCAACATGATAACCTTGAATTTAATTTATTTTTGTTATCTTATAGTAATGAAAATGCAAAGTTTAAATAAATCTCACAGTAAAAGATATGAAGCGGTTTGAGCAGACGGCAGCACCGAAGCTGGATGCAAAATTTATATACGTGTTTTGTAAAATGTGTAGTTCTACATAGACTCAAAACATGAACCAAATCGCTGTTTAGTGTTTTAAGGATTTCATAGCAGAAATATGCAGGATGGAAAATTTGAGGAAATCAATATATATATATTCCTATGTGGAAAGTAATATGGTCGGCACGTGTCAGCTCTAAACCTTTTGGTCAATTTAGATATAAAGGGTGCAATACATTCTTGATAAAGCCAGTAACTGATCTTCTACATAACCACCCATGGTCAGTAAGATGTATAGTAAGACCACGCCCACTTTCTTACATATCACTAGCTATCTAGGGAACCATCAAGGGTCAATGACTGACGATAAAGCTAAATATTTGGTCAGCATTGTCAAATCTTAATATTACACTACATGTTCTAACAAATATATTGTTTTCCCGTTATTGACTAGTTTTTATGAACCACAAAATTATAATATTTGTCTTCAATCACGAGACGAATAATTACAAATTAGAATATGTGGGAAAGTCATCAATTTTGTCGTATTAAGAAACAAACACAAGATTGTCAACAAAATTGTAATTCTAACTCAGAATCGAAAAAAGCATAGGGAAAAATATTGGCAAAAGAAAGATTTATATTGAGACCATCGAAAAAAGACCAGGTGCAGTGAGGAAATTACATAAACAGAGATAACAGAAGAGATAATACCAACACACACGGACTTCTAGTAGACTGCCACATGTACTTCATTGGATCCTAGGCATACAGCGTAGGAATTGTAACTGAAATTACTACTTTCGACTGTAAAGAAGGAATCATACTTTTCTCACTATTCAATTCCTGAAGTTAATGATATTTTTTTGTTTCTAATCAATAAAGAACAAGAATACCTGTCGGCGAAAACTCCTTGACAAAGGGATCCGGCCAGAGCTCCGGAGTACATGAATATCTGCATATACGCTGGGATAGCCGCACTTTCACAGACCAGGTCATACTATGTGTAGAAAAATGTAAGTATTTATATTCAAGCATCACTTCAAAATTTATACTGACATGCATACAGAACTGTTCAATAGTTACATATGTTATACTCGAGCTCTATGTGGCTAGCCTCAACACACATACTGGTACACCTCTACAGTGACAATATTGTACATTCGCAGTTATCAATTATGTTTTTCTGTTTGTAGTAATACTTATTGGACTATAACCGTGAAATTTGAAAACAAACACATCATTGGGATTGAGTATGGTAATTTGCATTCCTTACGTTATTAATACCTCATGAAATAATCTTACTGTCGACAAGCTCTGAGTACTTGAAGTACAGAAAATTGGGATGTTGTTTTGAACATTTTAAAAGAATGTGTAATGGCGGGTTCATATACATTTACAAACCACTCGTTAACTATATTTATAAGTAGTAAGTGTGCAAAAGTACGCTATATACAAAGAAAACATTCATGAATGAGACAATGAAACATTAGCATATTTTGGGCAAAAGACTTTGGCTTTTAAGGCAAAACACAGATAGTTTGAGAATTTAAAATAATCGGGAAAAAATAAATACACGGATGGAACCAAGCTGGGTGTAAATAACCCATTGGTTAACTAAAACAATTGTATATGTTTACAAACACTCTGTAGCCTGCATCACGTAATCGCACGGATCTGTCAAGGTTAAAGTTCACGTTATATACGTATGTGTAAACTTATCTTAGCATGATTTTTTTTTTTTTAAGTTAACAAATACATTGTTTATAAAAAATTCTGTTTTAATATCAACCATGCATTATACATGCAATTGCTGCTGAACAGAAAAAAAAATCAGCGTTAATATTGGGAAAAACATATCTATGTGTAAATTGTATGTCTAATTTTCAGACAGTACCGGAATAGCAACAACTGTGTGTACCTTTGACACGATCGTTTCAAGAAAAACAGATTGGTCATATGTCCAGGAAGTGCACGGCCGTGTCACGGGACCACGGTCGGATGAGTTGACCGCACGTGTAAAGCATTCATCAGCTTCAGTGTCTTGTATATATCCATCGGAAATATTTGTGGTTTGTTCTGTTCCTACGTCTGAGTAATTCGTAATGGTACCTGGCACACTGTTTCCATTACACCTGTAAAAAGCAAATACACTAAGACGTTAGATAACACATACACGTAAATAACGTACATGTTGTCAACTCAATAATAAAGTGTCTCAAGTCAAAGTATTCGAAAACAGATATCATGTGTCAAATAATACATTCATATTATAAACGATGCAGTATAAGGATCCCCTTACCACTGCTAACACGCATGACTAAACCTTTGATAAATAATTCATGAATTGATAACCATACATTGCGAGACCTTTATGAAAAAGTAATAAAGATGATTTTTTAATCAACAATAGTGTTCTGGGTGTTAAAAGCTAAGCGGGCTAGACCAGGATTTGAACCCTGAACTTCAGGTTGCTATAGTATTTGCCCTGGCTTAACTGTGCTACAGTTATATCAAAAACGAAATTTAGGGGAGGTAAGTGTATATACGATATTCCGAAGTGCAGTGGGAACATGGATCCTTAATCGTCACAGTTTGAACAAATTATTCACAAAAGTTCACTATGAGTTAAAATAAAAAGATCAGATCATGTAGTTCTAGATATGATACATTAAACACTGATTTATTGTATCTGTCGCGTTCGAATCTGATATACTTGCACATGTTGCCTGGTACATTCTGTTACAAAGCCAGGGAAGCAGCATCGAAAATAGATTAAGTATGCATATGGAGAGATGTTTTATCAATGCTATGGGATATTGTCGAGGGACAGATGTTCCATAGCATACATATATTTATGTTTCTACACTCATAACAAGAAACAACTCAAACCACCAAATGAACGAAAATGGCCACCAAAATGGAGACATTTGAATCTATTCCAATAGAGCCACTTTATATTAATGACTGGTATCAGAAAATCATATTATTTGAAAGAAATTCAAACATAGAGTAGTTATATGTTACAAACATAGGAGCAACTACCACACAATATAAACAAAAAATGTCAGCTGGCCTAAGTGGGGTTGGGCAAAAACCGCCATGAAGTCACTTCTGAGTGGAACATTCAGAATGTCTACCCCCCTCCCCCCCCCCCCCCACACACAAAGCCGTTTATGAATACATTGTCATCACACTATCGTGTAGATATAAAATTAACTATACATTATATTGAATGTACACATGCACAAATAGAATCAGCGACCCTTGACCTCGATAGGAACAGTCTTTATCATATTTGCTTTGTTTTGGCAAAATAGTTGTAGTTATACCAGCGACGTAATAAGTGTCAGAACGAAAAACCATCTGTTTACGACCTGTATCTGGAGGAAAAACATCTCCGATAGCAACTTGTGTGTCTGAGAAAGATGAGATGTGTTTGCAACGTGTGTGTTGGAGAACAGATATATCCTACTGCTACAGTCCTGTATGTCAGAAAGAGAGAGAGGTGACATTTGTTTTGCCGAACTGCATCTTGGGAATACACTTTATATTGTATCTTGACATGGAAGCAATCTCTTTACGACTAGTGTCTCGGATAGACAATATCTACTGTCGAATTGTCTGCGCCTAAGAGATGTAAGGCGAGAAAACTATTTATAAAGTGATTATAACTGTACTGATGTACGTACCTCTAAGGGGATTGCATTTACTTACATAGCTTTACTCTGTGTTGGGGAAGGAGGTGGTAACTTGTACCTATATATGAATCAGGGATAGATGTAAGTCTATTTACCTATTTTATGTGTGGAAAACCGGTAAATACTTTGACCTACCTGTGTTTAGGAGGGAAGAGTAGAAGGGCGTTGTTTATGTCAGATATACCTATGAAGATTATTGGTAGACATATGAAAAAATAAATCCGTCTTTGATAAGGTCCAAATTCTCCAATGGCTTTCAGAATATCATCAAACCGCATAGTAAGTATTCCAGGAAGCTAGCCACTGTACACCACTACTGTAAAAGTATCCAGCTGTGGAAACAACAAAACATATACCTTGGTTGAAATTCATTAATATTGGATGTTTGCCACATACACTATGAGACCATTAATGGGAGTATGCATTGTTCTATCCATTATTTATCCTTAACGGTCGAGTCCTCTACCATATCTCTTTGATGTATAGAGGTTCGGCAATGTAAATACATTGTTGAATTCATGTATATGTGAATTAGTCATTTGAAAATCATTTTCATATCAATTTTAATATGCCTGGTAAGTGCTTGTTGTATATTATGTGGGTTTTTTTCCGGTTTATGACCTGGTTACCCGATGTCGTGACACATGCTACCACCTAAATGTGAGTTATTTATACACCAGCCCTATCTATTCTAGACATACAGTCAACCATGCAACCCGACCGGTTAACACAACTACTCACGGCACACATATACCCTCATATGTCTTACATGTATATCTGTCTTGTATTGACGGTCAATGACCATCTCAATGATTCTTAGAATAATAAACAGGTATCAAAGTCACACCTTCCAAAATAACGTTAGAAATAACGTTTAAACGAATAGAAAGGATTAAGTTAAGTGTTTATGTTGTGTGGAAAATGTTATAGCGAATTAGGCACTACTACAGACAGAATTATCCATAGTGGTTAAATGTCCGGGGTATTTGCCGATTTAAAACAATACACCTCTACTGTCTTCCCTATTGAATGCGGTAAGAATAAGCTATTGATATTGCTTCAGTGTCATTTTATCAACATAAATGAACAACGTTGTGGTTTAATTGTCGTACTCATCGATCTTATGTGTACGTTAGAGAGCAGGTGAAAGCTGCTGAGCATAGGCAATATTAATGTTAATTATATTATTTCAGTCACGTCATTTCACTCCATTGCATTTATTCTTACTTGATATAATGATTAATATCAATTGTATGATAAATTAATAATTGAGATTGACGGTTTATTTAGCATATGATATAGTCAGGAACACACTAACTACCTACCTGTCGCTCCCAGAATACGGCAGATATGTTGACAGCAGCGATAAGCTACTAGTTCATATACACAAGTCCGTGCGCCAGACAATACACACACATACCGTGTACACCTGTAAGTAATACATTTAACGTCAACGTGTGATTTATTGTGTGTAACCGGATACCTCGGATCCCACTATTGTAAATAAATTATAAATTATATATGTATTTACCGTAGGTGGTCTTAAAAACGTGAACCAGTGTAACATCACATCGCACTATATATGTGTATCAGCTATAGGTCATAGGAATACTTAATCAATAGACGTGTGTATATATAGATTTTTCACATTTACCGGGCCAGATTTCCACATGCACATGTTCACGTTTTTGATATCTCTCGTTGACTCACTTTATGTGATAGCGCATCTTGCGCAAGAATAGGTCCTCTACATCAGCTTTCCTTGTCCGCGATGCTCTCAGCTTAATTGCTGCCTTCGGCTGTCTTTAGCCAAGGGGACTATTGGTTTTATATAATTGCTATATTTTCAATTATGGTATACTTGTAATATGATGTACATGTACATGTAACTGTTCTATTTCACTGTGTCTTGAAAAAGGAGCGGATCGCTCCGAAAATTTGACAACCTAAACTTGTCCACACTGTTGGAATTACTTCTTTGCCCCATATAAACGCTGTAAGATACATGTAACTCAGAAAATGCAGAATATCTTGAAATAAATATAACTGACTTATATAGGACCACAAAGAAAGCATACTAAGCCACGTTCAAACATATTCTAAACTTCATTGAAATGAATATATCAATAACCTTCAATAACACGGACGGACACACAAGTATATACATGTATGTACCATTTAAGGGATTTTTTTTGAAACAAACGTAATAATTACAATCAAACAACTATGCCTACTTTGATTCTATATGGAAGCAGCTACATTGAAAGACTTCGGTGCCATTGTGATGGAGACCTATGTATTTCTGGCGTGAATACTGTATTCTTTGGCAGGGGTGGTTTGAGGACAGACAGGATGGACCAGCGATTTGTTAGGCAAGCCATAGCAACAGGTGCAGAATTTGCATTCCTCCACGTCGGAGGTAATGACATCTCATCCACATCTACACCAAGGGAGATTTTTGAAAGAATTGTCGAGTTGGTTTCTACATTCAATAATGCCGGAATGAAGGAGGTATGGGTGGCCGAAATGATCACAAGGGGAAACTTCAGTAAAGTTCCTGGTCTGACAAAAGAGGCGTATGAATGTCAACGGATACGTATAAACCAATTTCTCCACAAGAAATTTGGAAAGCACTTCGTACAGTTCAAAGACAATAAGTACCCGACTGACTATCTACAAGACCTGGTCAATATTCAAACCAGTGAACAGATCACCGTTAACACAGGAATGAAGAAGTATATGTCCAGAATCCGAAGAACCATCGCCTCCACACAGAAGCATTAAGAGGAAATACGAACCATAAAACGGCCCTTTTTAGGGCCAAAAACTTTCAAAAAACCAACCCAAATGATTCACTCGAAATCGCAAAATAGATTGAAATAATCAGAACCTTAACAAAACAAGAACGAATTTAACACATCAAACAATATCCTCTTTGTAAGCTCTTCTATTTTGAGCATTTACATATAGATTCCTCTAGAATTCTTCTTATTAGTATTTAGAACTAAATATCAATGGCGTTATAAATTTTATTATTCCCGGTCAGAGCGAACTGTTACCCGGCGCGAATTCGATGCGCAGAAATCCCCCCTCGAGAGCCCCGTTCAAGCGTTGCGGTGACCGCAACTCAGTGTTGAAGCAATGGCAACATTGCATGCAGCATTGATACTAATTTTTATTTGGTAATAAAACAATTGTTTCATGGTTATTTTGGGAACAGTCAAAACTATCTTCCCTCGGTAGGGGGAATCCCTGTGGAACTGTTTGCCCTTGGCCTAGCGGCCTCGGGCAAACAGTTCCCCAGGGCTTCCCCCTACCTCGGGATGATAGTTTTGACTGTTCCCCAAATAGCCATGAAACAATTTTATACTGATGTATCTTCTAATTTAACACATATACTACTTAGCGACCAAATATTTAGTCTGAAATCAGTTTAAATGTCAGAATTCCTACTCTGTACGAGTTTCAATACGTCAAACATGGCATCATAAAAACTCCTCTCACTGACTATTACACAGGTATACAGGGTATTGTTCAACTATTTCACTGGGCCAGGTAACTGGGGAAGACAGCCCTAATGCAAACCCTCGCCTGTAATCCTTTGAGGCCCATTCACTTGGTTATTCCCGCTATGAAAGACATGTATCATGTTTTGCATACAATTTTTGAATGTTTCACAGACACAATGGTGTTTCCTTTGAAACAAAGTCAGTTTAGTTTTGACTGTGAAACATGGATGATACTAGCGGTGACAATGATTTTTTTCCTCGTACAATTTAAACCAACACTTACTTTGACGTGAAAAGTGAAACAGAATATTTTTAGAGAAAGGAAAAAAATAATCCCAAATTTTGATAATGACAAAATTGAAAGTTTTCTGAAGGATACTGCATCCCAAATATACCATTGCAAAATCTGATTGAACAGCCCGACATTTGAGGCATGCAAAGCTGATATTCGCCAAAAAATGCTGAATCAGAAGCAAATGTGGAAAAAGGGGAAGAGAAGCTTTGTTTATACATTTGTATCTGATAAAGATCTTGATGCCAGATAAGGGAGATTTATAACAGAGATACAAAAGAAAAATGGATCAAAGTATCGAGAGAATACCCTGTATAAAGCTATTGATGGTATTCAATATCGTCAGAAACAGAAATGTTAATAATAAAGTTATCTCCCTTTTCAGGGTACAAATAAACCTAACTTGTGATTTCCTGACGGACTACTGGATGCAGTGCTAATTTGTTTTTTTCCATTGATACATTGTTTCAAATAAAAAAGCAAGCTGTTAACTTTATGCCCTGTTTTATATTTTACTCCCAAGTTTAGACAATTCTTGTATTGTCACCTTCTATTGTGGAATAGTTCATAGTTTTATTGTGGAATAGTTACAACTATTCTACCGTAAAATGTCACTTTTACACAATAGTAGGTGATAATAGTAGATTTTCCTCAACTATACTTCATGCAAGCACAATATATGATGTCACTGCCATGTTTTAACAAGAAATAATTTAATTCAATGTAAACTACAATGTAAATATTTGTGTCATACAAATTTAAGATACACATAGCATTAAGAAGCTATATAAGTAATACCTTGCAGTATGTTCTATTCAGAATTAATCACAAAATATAATTGTTAATCGGCCCTTCTGGGCACACAAGCAGAGACGGTTTTGTTTACTTTATTTCCCATTAAATACCACCATATTGTAAGTGTCTGGGTTAATGTTAACTGGTAAGTTTGACCGGGCGAGATAGGCAAACCTATCAGAATAATAACCATTATACAAATCCCGGTTGGCTGTGAAGTGTCGAACGTTTGACAATATATGTTGATTGTTACAGATTCGTATTCCGACATTAGGGGACAGCTTGTGTCGGTCTGTCAAACAGCTGTAGATATTGCTTATCTTGGAGCAACGCTAGGCAAAATTATTACTTGCGTCAAAATGTAAGTTATTTAAATAATTTGTAACGGAAAGGAAATGTAATAATTAATAATAATAATATACAACATTCTTTAAGCGCCCTGTTTAATTTGTAAAACTACTCTAAAGCGCTGTACAACATATGGATACTAGTATTAGTTATAACTGATAAACAAAAAAGGCTTACCATCACAGTTGAAGAGGAAAGATAAGATACCACTTTCCATAACTACATATAATGTACCTTATTCGTTCACATATTTTGACTCCTATCTGATATACGTTGTTTAGGTCAGAACCATTTACGTTGCTAAGCTACATTGTGAAGCACAAGTGCGCCGTTATAGAACGATCGATATTGAGGAACACCGGTGTGTTATACGACATGGGTAGAAGTACACCTCACGTTTACACAGCGACCTGTCCAAAGCAAAAGAGGTAAATTAATTTACAGCCCAAATCAATATATCATGTTTTTTCTGTACGTGAACACATGAAATTTGCATGTTGCTTTTTACAATGTTTTGTTTTCCACTTATTAATGTATTTGGCACGAACTTGTAAACTTGCATATACAGATAAATGACGCGCCTTTATTTACGCAATTCCTTTACATTGCAGTGCATAGCTATTTAACTGAGAAGAAGACTGCCAATTAATAAGCCCTAACCATGCATGTTATATATTTACAGCTTCATTATGTCGACGGCTAGTCGTCGGTCTTAAATGGTTGTTTGGAATGCTGACGGCAGGTTAACAAAAACTGTCCCCTTTTTATTTATCGTGACAGGTTTTAGAGCTAATGCAGTTTTGTTTTGATGTTAAAGAGTAGTGTTCATCTGTACAAACATGTTATCGAGAGTTCGTTTCAAATGAATCCATGCTTGACAGACATTAAGGTCTGTATGTAATTTATTCCTAGTGTGTTCACGCTGTGGTATTCTATTTATATGGTAATATATCAGTTGTGATTATGTTATTACCAGCACGTCTAACGTCCTATATTTGACACAGAAATAAATAAAAAATGTTTTTGCTGATGGCGTACTGTTAAACACCGTGTTTTTCAGATTTTAATGTTTGCGTCCTCATCCAGAACTCTGGGAAACATAGAAAGCAAAATGTACGAAAGAGGTAGTCATTCTGCGCTTAAAAGTTTATTTTTGAATATTTCAGTCGGTTGCAATACAACAATAGTTATAGTAATAAATATATCAGAAGGTTATGGCATATATTTAGAACGCTAATTTGTTGGTCTTTGAGATATCATATTGCACAACTATTGTAATGTATAGTAGAAACCAAAAAAAGGTAAGAGTATACAAAATGTTAATATAACCATACATCGAATTCAAAATCGATCGGTCTACGAAAACAAAACCCACAAAGGAAATAGAATGGTGACCATTGAACAATACAGGGATAATACAACGAGATATTGTCGTGTGTCTATCGGTAGTGTGTAGAACACCGTTGTATACAGGGGATAAGCAGTGGTATGAGGGGGTAAAATAAATGTAAATCATCTAGGGTAGCCCAGGGTCTGTGAGGAACAGTTAGGGCTATGTAGGGGAAGACCGCTGTCGGTGTAGCGCAGCAACGGCGAGGCCGCGTTCGGGTGATTGGAATTAATATAATCAGTTGTGTATGTGAGTGTAGTGAAGCACTGGAGAGGACAAAGTGGGTATAACAGGTAAGGGGCACATCTTGATTGATTGATTGATTCACTACCGAGTAGTTCGGTTATCCAGCAGACAGTGACACATCTCGTTTACTTAGTACTATATATATATATACTGCATAGCACGGTTAAATACGCGTGACCCATATTAGACTGGCGGTCGGGAAATGACGACTTGCGGAACTCTTCAAGTTAGGAACACCTCTAGAGTTATAAGCGCAGCAGACTACTGCTGATTTGTTAACATTAGATACGACGGTGTCAGGACAAGAAACTGAAGGTGACAGATTCTTAATTCCCTGGCTAATCGGATGCTGGAGCTTGATGACCTTATTTACAAGGAAAATCTTTCTCAAGGCAGAAAATCAACCGTGCGGCTCAGTTGATCGACCCGAACAGGAGGCACTCTATAATGAGTCGGACCAGTCAACTCGCCAACTTGTGGAAAAAATGAAAAATCCAAATACGATGAGAAAAACTTTGTCAGATTTGAACACATTTTCCACCTGGATGAAGTATAGAAATGAGGAAAGACAGATCGAAGAATCAGACCCGAAGGAACTTGACCGAAACCTTGCATTATTTTTCTTGAAGGCCACCAAAACAAACGTTGACGAATACGAACTGGACACTCTGAAAACTATTCAATCAAGTATTAATCGATACTTAAAACAGAAATGTGTTCACATGAATATAGCAGACCGCAAAGAATTATCACACTCAAGGGAAGTATTAGTATAAAAAAGAAACCTGCTGAGACAACAGGACAAGGGAAACCGTGCTAAACAGGCTGATCTGTTGATTAAGGAAGAAATAAGTATCATTTACGAGAATAACATTGTCAAGTTACCATTATAAAATGTTTACTAAGTTTTTGTTTTATCAAATTTGTGTTGAATCTAACTCTCAGTGTTGAAGTTTATAATAAATAGAAAATAGTACATGGTAAAATCCATATCACATGCCATATCAGCCCTCGACCAATATCAGACCTCAGGCTAAAAAGGCATGTGATATGGATTTCTATATATAATAACTTGTATACATGTTCATTCCATTACAATAGATACATTGTACGGCAGGCAATTACTATGTGATGTAAACATATGCAGTGCGTTCTGTACATGTTTCATTTCAAAACATTTTATTAAATCAATCAAATTTAATGGAAATTGGGCAACAGGCAAAGCCTATACAAGCCCTCTCCTATGAGGTACATCTCAAATAATAGCAATATAATGAACTACATGCTTGATTATTTACATAATGAACATGTTTTAGGAACATAAGAATTAGATTAGTGCCAATGATGATAGGAGACACCATACATACATACGTACATACATACATACATACATACATACATACATACATGTACATACATGTACATTCTGTACATGTTAGAAACAATGGGTATGAAGTTTATCCTTAGAGACATATTCCGTCTTTTCGTAATGCAGAGTTATCTGCTCTTGTGAGCAGGTATTGATTGTTACGTCATTTGTTTGTGAGAGTATACGTAACGTCATCAATTTTTGAGAAAACGACGTAATTTTCTCACACTTGAGCATTGAACTGTTGCCAGATGCAGTATACAGTCGATATGAATGCAATTTAAGTGACACATAAATACTCATGTCGCCCTAACGGGCGACATTCTATTTATCTGTCACCCAAATTGCATTCATATCGACTGTATACTGCATCTGGTGACAGTTCAACCCTAACGGGCGACATTCTATTTATCTGTCACCCGAATTGCATTCATATCGACTGTATACTACATCTGGTAACAGTTCAATGCTTATATTTACATTTATATGTATATAGTTTGTTTTGTAAAGTTACTGAAGCAAAAATACGTTTGAATTTTCCGCCTATCATATCAGTGACGTCAGTAAGTTCAAATCCCAGAACAGCCGACGTTTCCAGAAGAAATAATATAGTCACTCGTGTCATTGAAAACCACACGCACATTAAATGGTTTGAACACAAACTCAACTTTATTATTTATTTCATATGAGTGTGTATTTGTTGAAAAAATGTTAATAATTGCATAACTTCTGCTTGTTTAAAATTAAAGCTGTTTTTCGCGCATTGATAGATTACATATATTTTGAAGTGATAAGGCGCTGAACGGACTTGATTGTTTCCTCGGAAACGCTTATGTTTCCTTCGACTGTAATAATATTTTCAGAAGCATATATACTCGGAAATGATTAATTAAAGTGGTCCTTTCAGTAGGTGATAACGATTCCAAGGACATTTCATTTCAAATAGATTCCATGTCTAATCGGTCAGATAAGCATCGTTAGCAGACGACTTTCACAGGGGCTCGGTTTCGTGATTTCGAGTAATGGATGACATCACTGAAAAACCACAACACTGAAAAAGGTATGTATACACATTCTAAAACCTTGTCGATACCCTCGACTTTTAGTAATGCTGAATTTTAGTGTTGTGGTTATTCACTGATGTAATGCATAACTTAAACTCTCGAAACCGATCCCCTGTGTGATGACTTGGTAATTTCGTATCTAGAATGGCGTTTACAATAATTTTGTGGTACCTACACACCTTATAATACATTTTCATTGTCATAATTTGTCAAGTTGCTTTATTTTTTTGCGCTGACCCTGTATTGCTAAATGCTAACGAACCCAGAATGTTTTCCGACTATAGGCCTATTGATACCGACAGTATCGGGCGGCCATGTTTGTTTACCTTGTTCCAGCTGTATTCCTACACTGGCCGTTTCACTGTAAATTGTAGTATACAGTCTCATATACTTCAATTTGGTTTACTAACGACATATAGGCAAATGCAATACAGAATGTAAATATAAACCAATGACGTAGCAATCAATACCTGCTCAAGAGAAGATAACTCTGCAATACGCAAAGACGGAATTGAGTCATGTCTGACTGCTACGACACCCTGACACATCACACTGATGGTTTCACCACGACAATTATGACGTCATAGTAACGTCAATACACACTACTGTGAATGCTATATTTGATCACGTAAAAGGACAATATCTTAGCTTTCTAATGGCATAATGTATACGCATGATAGACATTTATTAACAGACTCGATAGTAATAATCCTAGTCTTAGCCCTATAGGAAAATGTGAGAATGGGCTATTGTGTACAATCTGCTCTTTGTTTAACCTAAATCCCCAAACATCAGGCTTCCGTTAAATGATGCATATTTTTTCAATAACTAAGGGTTTAGGTATATACATTATGGATGCATTGTTTTAGTCTCTGAATGAAACAAAGTTTTTATGAAACATGGTAGTTTCATTAAAGTAAAATAGCTTGAAAGTTCCTATGCTTTCTAATTATATCAATATTTGAGCTGATCGATTTTGTTCTGGTGCATAACACATTCTAAAATTGACAATGTTCCAAGTACCCAAAATCCAGATGTACAAGTGGCAAATTAAAGTCGGTATATAAATACTATGGCCAGCACAGGCTGCTATAATTAATACTCAAAATGACGTACTTGGTTAATTTCGGTTCAAATTAATCACTTCTTGTCAAGTTCTTTTTGTGTAATAATGGCGTATTGTTGTGTAATTACCCAACACTGATTATTGATTTTCATTTGATGAGCTGTTGTCTATCAGTCCAAGAGAGTTTCAAGGTGAACTAAGTCATTCATATACATACGTTGTTTAATGGGGTTATCTATATACATAATGGATATATATGGCACGGTACAGGTCAATGACAGGCCATACAGGGATAGCACTAATCAGTAAAACAACATTTACGTTAGGTCAGTAACTTCATACGGTTATAACTTGTGATATTCCGATCTAATATTGCAACATGTTGCATAGAATTGTGATTCGCATCACATTTTTTTTATTGCATTGTAATTGTTCTATGATTTTATTGAAAGTTGGATACAAGTCACAGGATAAATCATGAGTACACAATTTGACGAAACGTTGAAAAATATTGGTGAGTTTGGCCCTTACCAGAGACGTATCTACTTTCTGTTGTGCCTGCTCATCATCTTCATAGGCCTCTCCGATGTAGTCAACGTTTTCCTGCTGTACAAGCCAAGTCACAGGTGAGCAAACCTCGAAGTGAGATGATTCATACTACAAATGTATGGACATCAGTTGATGGTACGGTAACCTGATACCAGTAATCTACTCCTAATTTAATTTATAATGTGTTGCCTGTATATTCCTAAAACCACTGATGACAGGTACTGTGAATGTAACTAAACTACGTAACAAAAGATGAAAGATAATGTAATGTATCTATTCTATGTAAGATATTTAGTTTTGACATCTTTATACGTATGTACAGGTGTTCTAGCTTTAACACAACAGCGAATATCAGTGCCAACTTGCCAAACGGGACAGTATCATTTGAAGAAAACAAATCAGCGTGCAGAAGAAATCTAGGACCATTCAATACGTCCAGCGGTGATGACAAACACATGACAGAGTTCTGTACATCTTGGGTGTATGACAAGTCCGTGTTTGTGGAATCTATAGTCACCGAGGTATGCTTGAATATCTATACATATATCGTTATCTCTGTACAGGAATCAAATATTAAATGCATTATTTGATTATCACTGCATGTTTTAAAGTATAAAGCTTCATTCTGTTCAGTGTTATGATACTATAATTCTGAGCTAGATGCCAGACAATGTGAACAAAGTGTGTTATGAATAATTTTCACAGCCCTTCACAGAATTGTAGGCCTATACTTAACCGAATTAATAATTTTATTGAAATTTATCATAATGATATTTTATTCAAATAAGAGGTAACTTTGCAATGAATTGAACAGCCAACACCAAGAATCGGCCAGCTGTTTCCGAAGTTATGATTATGACATAACAATTGTAGCGATGCAATAATTATCACTTAATAATTATTCTCGTAAATCACAACCGACTATAGTATTTGTATATAGTGGCAATGGTTAGCAAATGGAAATATCAAATTATAGCACCATTATTGTGATATGACAAAACTGAGATTATATTATGTGATTGAGTAGTGTAGATAAGATAACAATTTACACTACGAGTTTAGAGCTATGTCTAAATGTGTCAGCTGCCGAAGTAAAACATGTTTGCTGTCATAATAGCATTACTGTCAAATTTACCGTTCTAAATGTCTTCTTCATGTTTTATTCCAGAATAACCTGGTATGCGAGTCTGAATTAGTTCCTACCTATGTACAAATGGTAATATACGCTGGATCCTTTTGTGGATCACTGCTTCAAGGCATTCTTGCTGATGGGTATGTGCGACCTTCTAAATACTTTGTTTATCAATATTAAATGTCTCTCTTCTGTTTTATTTCCTGAATTGAATAACAGTCTTTCTCAATATTGATAATAAACGTTAACTAATTACACGACGGAAAAAAGTTATGTTTAATAAGTGACCTAACGATATAAAATGTTGAATTATATTTGACAATCTTAAACAATTAAATTTGGCAATATCTTTTTTTTTTTAAATGGCATTATTTAAGAACATTTGAAATGGTATTTACAACACTTCAAAACAATTTTCTCTCAGCATAGGAAGAAAGAAAACGATCTGTGTCAGCCTTGTCTTTCTGTTTGGTTCTGGATTGGCGTCAGCGTGGTCACCAAACTATTATGTATTTACAGCTTTGCGATTCATACAGGGCATGTCTTCCAGGGGAGTATATATCCCTTCCTTTGTCTTAGGTAAGGTAAAGTGTACATAATAAATTGTTAAACAGTATCCATTACTTTTACATTCCATTGTTGAAATTGACATATCTGTATTAATAAGTGGCTTTTTCATCTAAAAAAGCTTAATGTGATTTCTTTACTCTAGTAATTACTTTTATCCGGCTTTTATAAATAGTGTAACTAATAAAATAGGTAAACTGGTGATGGTGTTTAAGACTTTAAAACATAATAGAAACAAATATAATGTGAAGCAGAGTGGGATAAACCGATCATCTACATAAGCTTTTCAACATTTTACTTTTGATTTACAACATGTAAAATATGATTAAATTAACTCAAGTATATATTACATTTTGTTTCTTGATAGGTGTTGAAATGGTCGGCCCCTCGAAAAGACAATATGCAGGATTTCTGTTGAATTACTTCTACTCGGGTGGAATTGTGATATTGGCAGGGATCGGATACGGATTTCGCCATTGGAAATACATTCAGATCGCCTCCTCAGCACCATTGCTTCCGTGTTTGATATACTGGTGGTATAAACATACTTCCATTAATACACTCTTAAGCGACTGGTTTATTTGTTTTTAGAAAATTATGCTCGAATTTTCCAATTAATTATGAAAGACACGTTTGATTTGTAAAGTAATTAAAATGCTTTTAAATTGCCACGTTTTGTTCTCACTGTAGGATCATACCAGAGTCCCCACGATGGCTGATCAGTCGTGGAAGAACGACGGAGGCTAATGCTGTTCTGATGAAAATAGCAGAATCTAACAATACAGAGAGTTGTGTCCCTTTGAATGAAGACAATGCGGTTGAAGAGAGGGATGACTCGAGGAAAACCTACCTTTTCAAACATCTTATTTCAAGTCGTTCATTATTTTGTCATTCACTGGTTATATTTTTCAACGTGTAAGTAACGGGTGACGTCACTTTAATTACAAATACAGGCAATTTGGTGTTTTTGGAAGACATTATGCCCCAAACCAATATAACAAATTGTTATTTACTATACCAAGTGACATTAAGCATATTTTTGTGAAAAGATATGTGTTCAGCGTACTGCAGAGAATACTTGGTTGTTTTTTTATTTAAAAATGAATAGAGAAAAATTAACAAGGGCAAAACTGTTTCAGCAGTCGTTATGCTTATTAAACATCGAAATAAAAATTCATTATGTTTAATAAACCAATTTTTCATATTGTCTAATCTTCAATGCATTACAACGTGTTGATAAAACAAATATCATATGTCACAAACTTAATTTATCACTTTCCATTTAGTTTCGTGGTATACCACTGTTACTTTGGATTCGCTCTAAACACGGAAAACCTTAGTGGGAACTTCCATCTGAACTTCCTGATAAACGGACTAGTTGAATTTCCTGCCAACACACTCGCCCTTGTATTCAGTTACAGGATCGGGCGGAAAAAGTTATATATATCATCCATGTTCTTAGGAGGTGTCATGCTGTTAGGAAGCGCAGTAACGACTATTCTTGCTGTTAAAGGTAAACAAGTCAATCATTTTGTACGGATATGAATTATCTAATAAATTAAACCAACATCGATTTATTCTTGAATGTTCACAAAATTAAAACTGCAGGGACCATGTTGTGATAGATCGTGAATTGACATGAAAGGTTAAAATGCTCTGGGTTGCTGTTATTTTTTTATTTACGCGATTATGGCATGGTTTCTTCATCGCAAACAATTTTAACAATCGTACTTGACACCTTAAATGTGTATCTGAGAAATTGCAAAATAGGTATCTTCTTCATTCAGATTTTAGAAATTTGACGCTAGCCATGGCGATGCTGGGGAAGTCTGGTGTAACAGTAGGGTATTGCGTAATCTATCTCTGGGCTGCTGAAATATTCCCGACAGTGTTTCGTAACAGTGGCATGGGTATAAGTCTGGCTTGTGGGAACATCGGATACATTGTTGCTCCTTATATGGCACAGCTGGTAAGTAGATTCTACACTTGTTTCAGTTAACATCCTATTTCCGTTAGATTATGGCAAAGCAAATATCAACTATCCGATATTTTAATATTCAATAAGCTTAACAGGATTTTGCTCATCTTATCTACGCTTAATATAGATAACTTCCAAAGAGATACTTTCATAATTGAAAAATATTTACGAAGAAAACAACTAGTTCAATATTTCCATCATTGATATATGATTTTCACAATAGATTGAGAAAGATTCTTCCTTTGTATGCTTTTCAAATCTTGGAAGACACTTGAGTACCCTGGTAGAATAACATCTCGTAGAGGATTCATACAGCGATAGACATGACTAGTTAGACAGGTCGGCCTCCGCTCTAACATAAACGTCGAGAGCGGTATGTCAGTGGTCGATAGCTATATGTTAGCTAACAGTAGTCACACTTTAATTTACAGTCTATCACACTTAACCTAGTTTCTCAGTTGATGAGTTTGAAACCAAATTTAATTCAATTGATTCTACTACGCTTTCTTGATTAGTCACCGGAAACAATAATAGCGTATCAGAACGTTTATAGCAATGCGAGGAACGTAACACACACACAGGTGACTGTAACTTTAAAAAAATGACAATAGATTCATTATACTGAAAACAAATAACACTGCATCATTCAGCTGTTTCGTCCTTCACACGTCACTCATTTTAAGCAGAGACTACTACTTGGAAATTAAAATAAACGATGTAAAATTATAAAAATCGAAAAAACATCGCATTTAAAATCTCAAAATATGAAAACTGCAAGAACAAGTAGTATTTGCCCAAAAGTCCCCCAAGGCATTACTTATAACGTATTACGCATAGTTTAAGCTAGGATTAAGTACAGTTCTGGATCTTCAAAAGAGTAGGATGTTATACTAATGATATATCGGTATTTAGTATTATCAGACAACCTTTATTCGGATACACATTGTGTGTCATATTATCTCCACAAAAGGCTGAGTTGGCAACTCAACATTGATATACGTGGAGGCAACCACGGGAACTAGAAAGACATCAAGCAGAATATACAGACATATTAGGAACTAAACAAAAACCTTGCGGAAACTAGGGGTGTAGAAAAGGAAGCGTTCCATACAAACATGTAACACCCATTTTGATGTCTTCTGTCAAATCTAAAGCATCGAAGACGCTAAATCATCTACGACCAAGCATTAGGAACAGGTTTTGAATCATGAAACACACTAAAACAGCTGGATAAACGAAATGTAGTTGTATGCAGTGAATATTTACATGCAATATGTAAAGTGATTTACAATTGTATGACTACGACACAATAAAGATATAAAATGAACAAACCTTGAATTCGCGGTCAAACAAACATAAAAGTGCCAGATGTGACTTCAGTTACGACTTTGCATTAATGACAATGGATGAACTTCACATTAAAGCAAATAATGTTTCTTGTGGATTTGATTCGGTTTATTGACGTTAGTGTTCTATTAATATATAAGTCATTGACGACGTGCCTTCGTTGTGTAATGTATGCGTGTGTCATGCGGAGCCTAAAATGGAGAATTTCTATCTGTACGGCGAGTTTTCATGTTCCAAATAATATGTTATATAAGATATTCTGCACTTGCTAGTTTATCCATACGAAAGCGACATTATTGGTATAACAAATTGATGTATACGACATATTTTGCAGGCAACCAATCCCGCTGATACGATGAGTAAAGGTATTCCGCTTATTGTGTTTGGAACATGTTCCCTAGGAGCAGCCTTACTTACATTATTATTGCCAGAAACAAATAGACAAAATCTCCCGGAAAAAGTGTACGATGCGGAACAAATATCAAATCATATGGAGATGGAAATAAATGTCAAGGAGACATAATGTATTATATGTATGACAGTATGTTGATGGAATACCTTCTATACGTTCATTACATCATAACTATTTTACAAATACAAGCACACAGGAATTATTGTTCAATAAGTGAAGAAAACAATAGTCGTTTGTATTTGAATATATCTATTTAAGGAAAACCTCATGAACGCGTTTGATTAATAATTCATCTACTATGATTATGTACATAATTGTAATTCAATCTTGGGATTTAAGTGGTTTCCGTTGATATGGATGGTTTCACAAATAATAAAGATAAGATGTTCAGATAGACTGAGGAAAGGTTTTGAATCATTAACATGAACAACATGGAGGGCAAATATGCTGTTGACCTACGAAAACTATCAAAATCTTCAAAAACACTGAAGTTTCCCTAACTTTTTCATAAAAGTTTTGTTGCATATCCAAAGGATAAAAAACAAAATATTTTTCTTGTTTCGAATTACATTTTGTGAAAAACTGTATTAAAAGTCGAATATAACGGGAACGAAAGAGAACGTTTTGTTTTCGTAATGATGGAAATAACCTTATTATGATATTATCTATATTGTCGTATTATTAATGCTATGAACCAGGATATGATCTAGGATAATGATGATTAATCTATAATAAGCTATTTGTTCTTTATGTAATAGGAGTCCTGACACACTACATCAATATGTCATCGCTTCCATGGTTATCGATCATGCATTTTTATGTTTAAACACACATCTATTGTGTGATATTAATATTAATATAAAATCTAACCACTCATAACGGCAATGTCTCTAGTTAAAAGTTTATAGCCGTATTGATGATTCAAGTATAATAGACGTATTGTACGTGCTAAGTAGCGCAAACGTACGAACACTGCCATACCCTTACTACTATAGACAGGGAGAACAATGGCTCCCGCGGTCACCCTAGTGCGCTTGTTGTGTGGATCAATCCTCCTGATTGGTATGACCACAGGTCAAGCAGCACCTCAGCCGTCCGGCTTCACTAGAGTTCCTAATAACATCATCAGAGCCTTAATACAAGCTTTGACTCGGCAAACGGTAAGTGTAGTCATTTAAACTTGTTACACAGCAATATTCATGGGAAAATATCCAAGGAAATAATTTTACCATTCAAAAAGCATCAGTTCACAGGAGTTTGTATTAGTAGCAGTATGACGTAATGCAATGAAGTACAAAAACGTCAACATTCAGTGCTTGCTTGGGATTAGCATGTGCATTTTAACCCAGACGATAAAAATAAAGGTTTTCTAATTCATGCTATTCAATGTAAATAGTAGGCCGAAAAGATGAGAAATCATGTCGGGATATCCCCTATGCTATACGAAATACGCAATACAGACAGAAGTATTTTATTAGTACATTCTGTATCACTTTTAGATTGTTTAATATTCAAATCTCTTAATTACGATGAGCGATATTTGTCGGATACCTCTAATTGCTTTTATGTACAACAGTTTACCATTGTATCCGTAGTACTTTTTTAATTTTGTATTCAACAGTTCAATAGTGCACCACGTTAAATGTGTCATACTTTGTACAACTTTAAAGGAATAAACTTTTGTATTCAACAGTTCAACAGTGCACCAAGTTAAATGTGTCATGCTTGTACAACTATTAAGGAATTAAACTTTTGTATTCAACAGTGTAATAGTGCACCAAGTTAAATGTGTCATACTTTGTACAACTATAACGGAATAAACTTTTGTATTCAACAGTTCAACAGTGTACCACGTTAAATGTGTCATACTTTGTACAATTTTAAAAGAATAAACTTTGTATTCAACAGTTCAACAGTGCACCACGTTAAATGTGTCATACTTTGTACAACTATTAAGGAATAAACTTTTTTATTCAACAGTGTAAGAGTGCACCACGTTAAATGTGTCATACTTTGTACACCTTTAAAGGAATAAACGTTTGTCTTCAACAGTTCAACCGTGCACCAAGTTAAATGTGTAATACTTTGTACAACTTTAAAGGAATAAACGTTTGTCTTCAACAGTTCAACCGTGCACCAAGTTAAATGTGTCATACTTTGTACACCTTTAAAGGAATAAACGTTTGTCTTCAACAGTTCAACCGTGCACCAAGTTAAATGTGTCATGCTTGTACAACTATTAAGGAACAAACTATTGTATTCAACAGTTCAACAGTGCACCACGTTAAATTGTCATACTTTGTACCACTATTAAGGAATAAACTTTTGTATTCAACAGTTCAGTAGTGCACCACGTTAAATGTGTCATACTTTGTACAACTATTAAGGAACAAACTTTTGTATTCAACAGTTCAACAGTGCACAACATTAAATAGTCATACTTTGTACAACTTTAATGGAATAAACTTTTGTATTCAACAGTTCAATAGTGCACCACGTTAAATGTGTCATACTTTGTACAACTATTAAGGAATAAACTTTTGTATTCATAAGTTCAACAGTGCACCACGTTAAATGTGTCATACTTTGTACAACTATTAAGGAATAAACTTTTGTATTCATAAGTTCAACAGCGCACCACGTTAAATGTGTCATACTTTGTCCAACTATTAAGGAATAAACTTTTGTATCCAACAGTTTAACAGTGCACCACGTTAGATGTGTCATACTTTGTACAACTATTAAGGAATTACACTTTTGTATTCAACAGTTCAGCAGTGCACCACGTTAAATTGTCATACTTTGTACAACTATTAAGGAATAAACTTTTGTATTTAACAGTTCAATAGGGCACCACGTTAAATGCGTCATACTTTGTACAACTATTAAGGAATAAACTTTTGTATTTAACAGTTCAATAGGGCACCACGTTAAATGCGTCATACTTTGTACAACTATTAAGGAATAATCTTTTGTATTCATAAGTTCAACAGTGCTCCACGTTAAATGTGTCATACTTTGTACAATTTTTAACGAATTACACTTTTGTATTCAACAGTTCAGCAGTGCACCACGTTAAATTGTCATACTTTGTACAACTATTAAGGACTAAACTTTTGTATTCAACAGTTCAATAGTGCCCCACGTTAAATGTGTCATACTTTGTACAAGTTTAAAGGAATAAACTTTGTATTCAACAGTTCAATAGTGCACCAGGTTAAATGTGTCATACTTTGTACAACTATAATGGAATAAACTTTTGTATTCAACAGTGTAATAGTGCACCACGTTAAATATGTCATACTTTGTACAACTTTAAAGGAATAAACTTTTGTATTCAACAGTTCAATAGTACACCACGTTAAATGTGTCATACTTTGTCCAACTATTAAGGAATAAACTTTTGTATTTAACAGTTCAATAGGGCACCACGTTAAATGCGTCATACTTTGTACAACTATTAAGGAATAAACTTTTGTATTCAACAGATCAACAGTGCACCACGTTAAATGTGTCATACTTTGTCCAACTATTAAGGAATAAACTTTTGTATTCATAAGTTCAACAGCGCACCACGTTAAATGTGTCATACTTTGTCCAACTATTAAGGAATAAACTTTTGTATCCAACAGTTCAACAGTGCACCATGTTAAATGTGTCATACTTTGTACAACTATTAAGGAATAAACTTTTGTATTTAACAGTTCAATAGGGCACCACGTTAAATGCGTCATACTTTGTACAACTATTAAGGAATAAACTTTTGTATCCAACAGTTCAACAGTGCACCACGTTAAATTGTCATACTTTGTACAACTATTAAGGACTAAACTTTTGTATTCAACAGTTCAATAGTACACCACGTTAAATGTGTCATACTTTGTCCAACTATTAAGGAATAAACTTTTGTATCCAACAGTTTAACAGTGCACCACGTTAGATGTGTCATACTTTGTACAACTATTAAGGACTAAACTTTTGTATTCAACAGTTCAATAGTACACCACGTTAAATGTGTCATACTTTGTCCAACTATTAAGGAATAAACTTTTGTATTTAACAGTTCAACAGTGCACCACGTTAAATTGTCATACTTTGTACAACTTTAATGAAATAAACTTTTGTATTCAACAGTTCAATAGTACACCACGTTAAATGTGTCATACTTTGTCCAACTATTAAGGAATAAACTTTTGTATTTAACAGTTCAATAGGGCACCACGTTAAATGCGTCATACTTTGTACAACTATTAAGGAATAAACTTTTGTATTTAACAGTTCAATAGGGCACCACGTTAAATGCGTCATACTTTGTACAACTATTAAGGAATAAACTTTTGTATTTAACAGTTCAATAGGGCACCACGTTAAATGCGTCATACTTTGTACAACTATTAAGGAATAAACTTTTGTATCCAACAGTTCAACAGTGCACCACGTTAAATGTGTCATACTTTGTACAACTTTAAAGGAATAAACTTTTGTATTCAACAGTTTAATGGTGCACCACGTTAAATTGTCATACTTTGTACAACTATTAAGCAATAAACTTTTGTATTCAACAGTTCAATCGTGCACCACGTTAAATGTGTCATACTTTGTCCAACTATTAAGGAATAAACTTTTGTATCCAACAGTTCAACAGTGCACCATGTTAAATGTGTCATACTTTGTACAACTAATAAGGAATAAACTTTTGTATTCATAAGTTCAACAGCGCACCACGTTAAATGTGTCATACTTTGTACAATTTTTAACGAATTACACTTTTGTATTCAACAGTTCAGCAGTGCACCACGTTAAATTGTCATACTTTGTACAACTATTAAGGAATAAACTTTTGTATTCAACAGATCAACAGTGCACCACGTTAAATGTGTCATACTTTGTACAACTATTAAGCAATAAACTTTTGTATTTAAATGTGTACCACACCACAGAGTGTTACGGTACACTTCATTGAAAATGTGATCGCGTTTAAGCAAAGAAAAGTGTATCATGATAAATGTTTGTTGATAAAGTGATGAAAAGTGTAAAACTAAACAAAATCATCATCACTTTGTGCCGAAATGATAAAGACTACATGTCCTTTGTTTAATAGTAATGAATCATTACATGTTTTAGCGTTAAAATGTCTTAAAAGATTGACATTACTTCTGAAATTTAAATAACGATATATTGCTAAATTGTAAAACTGTTTAAAATTAAGATATCAATTTCATAAAGTGGTGTTATTGTGAGTTTGAAATAAAAATGATTAAACAAAACATTTGTTATGTTTCAAAGACTTCATTTAATCTCTACATTTGCTGTTATTTACACTATTTTCCCCCGATCAGATAATTTGTAAAATCTAATTTAAGTCTTATTTTGGTTAAACAATTGACGTTTTGTAAATATAGATTAAATTTGATTTAAAAAAATGAAAGTTTGTACAAGTTGACTATGAGACATTCCGTAGCAGATTGGAGATTTTTCACATTTACCGTGCCAGATTTCCAAATGCACATGTTCCACGTTTTTGATATCTCTCGTTGACTCACTTTATATGACAGTGCATCTTGCGCAAGAATAGGTCCTCTACATCAGCGTTCCTTGTCCGCGATGCTCTCAGCTTAATTGCTGCTTTCGGCTGTTTTTAGCCGAGGGGACTATTGGTTTTATATAATAGCTATATTTTCAATTATAGTATATCAATTCTATCTTCTTGTAATATGATGTATATGTACATGTAACTGTTCTGTTTCACTGTGTCTTGAAAAAGGAGCGAATCGCTCCGAAAATTTGACAACCTAAACTTGTCCACACTGAATGAATTACTTCTTTGCCCCATATATATATATAGATATATATATTATAGATATTTATCTCGCGAAGCATAAGTGATTTTGAATATTTAGATGAAATTGAGTGTACTTTGAACAATTTGAATATGTTTTGAATTCAGAGTGTTCCAACAGTAACACGATCAGTCAACCCTGCGGATCAAACTCGATCACTAACACCAATTATAGTCGGTTCCCAAGTAAGTAATCTTTATATTCATAATAACACTTGTGGGTTTATTATAAATACATATTTGTCACACGGAACGTCAGCAGTTTTTGTATTACTTTTAATCTATCAGATTTGTTTCATGAAAACTTCATGCTACATGTACGTAATATATTTAATGATTTACAGTGAAACAAAAATGCATAATGCAGGTTTTAGGCCTGCTATCCTAGCTGATATAACCCTCATATGTTTAATTATTCTCTCCCTTTCTTGAAATAGAAAACCTAGAAGTGTATATCAGCCCGTGCGACCGACTTATAATATCTCAGCACATCTATGATATCCTATAGCAGATAGAATACTCGGTACACTGTATGTATGGTCAAATACACAAGTTTTGTAGACACAATACTATCAGCTTTGTAAGGTTATTTATTCCCCTATATTTTTTATGAGCACTAAACAGATGGGTTACCAGGTAATATGCGCTTTATTATAAATATTCCATTAATATCAGTAAAGAAAACTATGTGTCACAGCGATCGCAATAAATCAGCACCTCTCACTCATATATCATTATATGAGTTCCTCTCGATTACCTTTTACTGTGATATTTAGAGGTTATTGCATACCTGTTTCATAATTATCAGACCCTAGATTGGCCCGAGCTACCTATATCAGGCCTAAGGGCCGAAGGCACGCGGGCCTGATATAGGTTAAGGGCCAGTAGGGGGTCTGATATGAAAACAGGCATGTTATAAGATTTTTATCATATACATTTTACTAATGGAAGAAACACACCATTAACACAAATCGTGGTGCCGTTTTTATGCTGTCGACAGAGCTACCGGTGTCCTCCCTTTCGATGTTAACAAACCTTGCCTCTCCCAACCTTTGGTCATTTTCTTTGTCAATAAGTTCATCTAATTCAAGTATTCGTTGAGCTAACGACTCGAGTACTGCCTCTCCATGAGACTCCATTGTAGAAGAGAAGTGCAGACGACAACAACAATAAACCATTAAAATTTTAAGCGGTCACCGGACCGTACTGTGTTGAAGATCCGGATGCGGGCTGAAATATCCGGAAGCGGGCTAATATCACCGGATGCGGGCTGATATTGATAGGTTATTTCACATATGCAATTTGGTCGATATTTCAAGCAAGTATATGATAATTATCTTAATTTAACGGCAAAAGCGAGTAACGATATTGTTTTTGTTCTTTGTCACTTAAGGCAATTATAACCAGTAAGTTTATAATTGAACATTCATATCATGTTGTCAATACAAATAAGACAACTTGTTTAAAACCTCACACTACGAGGGAGAAAAGAGACACAGATGATGACAGTAGCAAAAAAACCCAACATAGTTCAAACTCAAAATCGATATAAAACCAGGGCAAAATATGAACAAAGGAAAGATTTACAGAAAACCTTGAAAAATACGAATACGTTAAACATGTTGTTAGATCTGGCGGAAGGGAAGAGTATCACAACAAAGTATCGGTATTCACATGAGGACCACTTATTTTCTGGTCATTTCATTTCGCATTTTGCTATCTGAATTTAGACAATGGTTTTTAGATAAAGACAATAAATTATGATTTGGAGTATAAACAAAAAGATGGAAGGAGGTGAGAAGGGAGTTAAAAGTGTTGTATTAATAGAAAAAAAACCAGGAATTTCTATCCATGTCCCTAGAGAGCAGAGAAATCTTGAAACAGGTTTGTTTGCAGTCCTGACTGTAATGGGCGCTTAAAACCTATTTGTATATAGTTATGACCGCACATTTAGGACGATCCCCCTTTTTAGGAAATGTTTTGTATGCTTTTGATATTGATGCATGGTGTTATGATTTGGTTTTGAATCTCAATAAGGAATACAACGTATTTGAAGGCGAGCAACATTATCAAAAAAAACAAACAAAAAAACACCAAATGCAGATGACAAATGCGGTAATATGCAGGTATCAAGGAGAGTGTAAATCTTGAGTTCAGTGATTAAAACAGAATTAATCTATTGAGTTATGATGGATATGCCCATCCCATTATAGAATGAATGAACCGAACACTTAAACATATATCCACTTTGTCTTCAATCTCCCGTGACTGACATACTTTCCTTGATTTTACAAGAAGCATTCATGACAAGTGTCACACGATGTACGTGAAACGCTATCCTTTCGACTTATCTTGTTTCGCCTCTTTGTCCATTTTTGGTATTAAAGATACATCACCCTTTCTTTAGATTTTTTTTGTTCATGTTAATTAATGTTTTTTGATATTGTAACTGTATCTTTATGCTTTGGACTATTGGTCGGTTTTGCATCACTTCATCTTCATCAGGTAATTACACCATGTATCATCGATAATTGGAATGCGTTTAAAATTAACTAGTCATATCAACAATGTATTGCACTTACTGCTCAAAGAGGATCGGAGATGTCACCAGAAGAACCCGAAACCCCTTGATAACTTCCAGAAGGGCGGACACTACCCGAGTACTACCGATAGATGAAATCATCGAAAGAGCTGAGTCGAGTGAGTTATTGTGTGTAAAGCAACAATAGTATATCAACAATGAAAAAAGGGAAAACATTCATACGAGATGATAACAATAGTATGACATAATTTCTATTTTGCATAAAATGTACTGATGATCCATACATAAATTACCTTTATCTACATGTTTATATAATATCGACATAAGAATTCTACAATTTCACTTCTACATAATAAGAGTTTGATAGTAGGAACAACATTTCTTAGATACCATATTTTCCTCTGTAATAGATTTGTATATATACATGGCTGCACATTCAAACCGATTTCAGCTTCTGCAACAATCCGCCGTGAAGATCAGCGACAGCTAACAGGACAAGGAAGTCTTGTAATTGAGGGTGACATAGTTCTGGATCAGTGGGAATTGACAGATATGGACAAACAAATGTATGGAAATAATTTATTTAGTTTAATTACATTTCAAAGCCCAGCATGATTTCGAAGCCAGTATCCACCATGAATTGTCATGTAAGCAATTACATGGAATTATCTACATTGCCTTCAATATAAACCATAGTATATGATCATGGTATGTAGGTCGTCATCCTGTGATGACGAAGAGTAGAGGGGAAATTAATTTTACCGTGATGTGCTTAAATATCTTAGATAGGGTGGGGGATGACGCGGTGCATAGTGAGGTAGCCTGTTACTAAGACGGCCGAGGTCAACTCGAGGACAGCTATTTGATTATAAATATCTATGTTCTTCTATGATATTTCTTTTAAATTGTTATATATATATTTTTACATGTATATACATACATAACTATGCAAACAAACTAATGGTTTCCAGACGCCTGGACCGATTAGAAGAGCAGCTGATGATAAACCTACCTGAAGCTCGTAAGAATGACATGGCCTTCCGAGACAGACTCCGTGCCAGGCTAGAAAGAAGGGAAACCACATCTCCCGTACGACAGAAGCGAGCAGCGACGCGGAGCAGTAGGAGAAGGTGGCCAAACGCATTAGTGAATGTACGAATTGCTAGCTCCGGATTTAGTAAGTAAATGTCGTTATATCGAATTTGAAAAAAAAAGCAACCAATAGGATGGCACAAAATCTGTTGAAAAACGTTTTATGATGGTATTCGTTCCTGTAATGTGAAGAACTGCATAACTCCACTTTATTCACGTTCATATAGCCAGAGCACAAAAGAACAGAATAGCTGAGTCTATGAACGAGATCTCAGAAAAAACCTGCATCTGTTTCAACATTATCAGCAGAGCTCAGGCACTTGACCGAGTCCCTCATGTGCGAATTAGAAATGGAAATGGGTATGTACATAGCATAAGAATTATTACGTGGAGTGAAAGAAAACTTAACAGTCAATGAACATAGCATTTCATTTGAAGACGGCTTCATTCACGAAAAACGTTCTTAGTTTAGCTCTACCGATCAATTGATTGTTTGTCTGGTTTTCAGTTGGGGTTTTGAATTTGTGTGTACCAGAGTTCTTTTCTTGTATCGTCTGTTCAATCTGTTCTGTACGCGTGTACAATTAATGAAGTCTTTTCTATCTTTTTTTATTATCTACATATTAATAAACGTATTGTATAGATATTTTGGTGATATTTGTAACTGTGCTATCAACCAAACAGACAGGGACACAGACGGACGAATGGCAGTCTAAATCTGACGATTTTGTTAACAAAAATGTCATTATGAGTTCAAAATATTTGAATCAGATGCCGATCTCGTGTTGGAAGAAACCTACGTAATCAGGGCGGCACCAGGTCTCAGGATCTCACTTTGGCACCGAGGTGCAGAATAGTAAGATCAAAGATTAAATCTTTTTCGATTTATAACAAATGTCATTGCGTATATCGCATTACATACTTAGCCAATATAGATACATATTTTACCGGGGTATTGATTACAGACAATTACGGAACAATTAAAGTAATTTGTATACATTGTGATTTCATACACTATATGGCAAAAAGAAATGAGTTACGAGTTAGCCAATGCTAATATTAGTTTTTTTCATATCTATTTATATATAAATTGCTGGATCATATCACTGTGATTTAATAGAAGTAGATACACATTATTTAGGCTGAGGTTACGATTTAATATATCTATTAAAATATCAAAATTTAACTATAAAATTAAATTGATTTATCTAAGCACACATCTTGTTTATATTTATTGGTGGGTTGGTATCTGAGCCTAGCTGAGTATATGACTGTAAGATATATCTCCACTTTAACTTTCTCTTTCTTGAAGTTTTGTATCGAAATTTTATTTTCGTTGATAAATGGTGATAACACGCGCAGATTTATAATTGGGGTTTATTTTCCCGGGCAATTTTCTATGTGATCCTAGTTAATAAACCCCGAATGAAGATGTGATACAAAGGCATCATATTACAGCAAATTGTTGTTCATGGTATTAACCATCAATACATGCAGAAACCTAATTTAGTGAATTGTACTACATACCAATGTCGATCCTAATGCACTGTATGTTTATTCATTTCAGACACGTATTGCTACACACGAGTTCCTTCATGTGATCGGTCTTTTTCATGAGCAATCTAGACCAGACAGATCACAATTTGTCAACATCTTCATGAGGAACGTGGAACCGGGCAAACGTGGAAATTTCAGGCGACTCAGCAGATTAACTGTTGACTCCAGGGGGCTCCCATACGACTATCGAAGCATTATGCACTACAGCAACAGGGTAAGAAATACTTTATGTAGCACAATGCGTGAACGTATATGCTGTTAGCTAACCATTAAGAACATTATGTAATATGGAAATGAATTCATTAATAATGCATTCACCGATGAAAACAGAATGTTTTCATTTGCCTAGTAGTTGCTCATGAAATAAGATAGTGGTTGACCAATCACTTCCTTTTATTGAGTTTATGTAGCTGCGTGAAGCACTTCTAAATCTAAAGCAGTCCATTATCATTTGAAACAAGCTAAATATGATATGATATGACTGTAGTGTGACAAGGCCGGGAAATAACCGCTGAGTTGGAAACCAAGTTGGTTTGAGGGACCGTATTGTGATCAGAGGTTCGAAACCTGGTCTAGCTTGCCTCCTCGCATTTTACTCAAAAATTCTGCAATTGATGATTTGTTTATTTCATCTGTTATTTTATCTGTATCATTTTTCAATATATTTCTGCAAGGCATGAGTTTCTTTTGAGAATTATTTAAGTATACCTATTCTACATACAATACTGTTAAATGTAGTACACCCTTTAACCGTGGCACGGTGACCCTTAAAATGTTTTACTTACAGTCACATTGGTTAGTGATCCAATTTCTTTTTTATTTATTTATTTATTATCTTTTGTTTTATGTAATACGAAGTTTTTTTGAAGAGTATTAATTGATCTTCCATCATAATACAGAGGCAAACAAACTGTTTCTCCCTGTTTCAGGCCTTTAGCCGAAATGGTCGATTCACCATCGTACCAAGACCGCGAGCAAATAGAAATCAGTTCCTCAATAGGATCGGCCGATCCACAGAGATGAGTAGAAATGACGCAGAGGTAATCAGACGGATGTATAGCTGTCCTTCATCTCCAAACACAAGCCAGTCGTCCTGCTCGGGATATCCGTACAGATTTCCATAGGAGTAACCGTGGGATCTTGTACATGTATAAAGCCTGTGCTTATGTGGTTATGTTAATTAAACTATACAACTTTTGTTTAGTGTTTCATTTATGACAATACGGCACAGATTGCATGTGTCTATTTTTGTCTATCCTTAATTGGAAATGAAGTTACAATTGCTCCCTAAGATAAAAGTATAAAACAGAAAATACGAGGTGTGTCATAGTTCTTTTTGTTAAAACGTACACACGCGCAAAGCGATGTTTGTCCAAGAATGATCACAATGGTACCTGGTGTTTCTAAAATTGTTATTTAACAAACTCTGAATAAATAGGCTTTATTAACTATACATCCACGCCCAAACTATTCCAGCAGTTGCAAGCGATGCATTGCTAAATATGATATACAATTTGTCCAACAGAAACTCAACTTAAGATCATTAATGTATTATTACGTATTACACATTGCGAGGTCAAGACAGCAATCTTTAACTCTTGAAAGTAAGTTAAAATAACACTAATGTGAGGGTGTAATGTACCGCTTTACCACAACCTAGATCGTCTCAAAGCGGTTCACAAGTTATTATCCGTGTTAATTGGGCTTTTGCAACCAGCCAATACATTTCGCAACTTCCTGCGGAACATACAGTCGGTGCTTCCAAAAGATGCTCACAGCTAGCATTCAACAATTCCAGCACTGCCAAACCACATACTCATTAACATCTGAGTATACTGGAACAAGCGGAGAAAAGTATTTTGTTCAAGGTATTACAACACAATGCCATGACGGGATTCGAACCCGCGATCCTTCTGTCACGAACCCAACGTCCTACCAATAGACTACCGTGCCTCCAGTTTATCAATATAAAATACATACTTTTTATATCTCTCTCACACAAGGTATCAAAAAAAGGCTAAATAGAACTATGGTTGTAGCTGTAATAATCGCAGCCATATAAAGGTCGTGGTGGCCATCTTGAATCCTAACGTATACACAAATTGTTCATTCCACATTAATTATTCCCCCTATTCCTCACCCCCATAAAGTATTTTTTAATGTTCTGAAAGAAAGTATGCTATGACTGGAATTATTTTAGCCAACATCAAGCATTCATCTTAAACCCTGGAATTATATATCTTCAACTCCAATAAATTATCTACAAAGCCGGTTTCATAGAAATCGAGTTATGAAAGTAATTGTGTAAGTTAATGTAAATTGAATGTTGACTATTTCGCAAAAATCCCCTATGTATTACTTTCAGTAAATTTACCTTTAATCGATCATATTCTTTTGGAAATTTGGTCCGAACAGGACTTCAAATGCATGTAACTAGGTAAAAAGGACAAAACCTCTGAAAGAGAAAAGGCGAAATGAAAAGAATATATGTCAAGAGCGCAATTAAATGGAAAACCGATATAACGTCACAATAAAGATCATCCGATAAATATAAGAGGTCAACTCAGCCTTTAACTACTTTCAGTTGCTTCGGAAATGCAATTGCCATTAAGATAGGAGAACTTTATTCGAATCACGTTATTATTGTTAAAATGGTTTTATTTTCTTGTTCAAAAATAGTAACTCTTCAGCACTGCGACGTATCACGTTTGGAATGTTTACCCGGTGAAACCGTGCAACGAAGGTGTATTTTGGTAAAGCAAAGAAGCCGATGCTTTCGTATTAAAGGACACGGGTCAAACTCACACAATCCGAAAACAGAAAAAACTTAATGGCGAAAATAATAAAAGGAATGTTATTCAATTTTATTAGCGTTATTATACACATTTTGTCATAACAATGGTGTTAAACGCTTTTAGAACTCAGATATTACTACCCGTGAGTCTGTAACAGCGATACCGAGCAGACAGTGTCTTCTTGCATTGTCCTCTTTATACTAACCAAATACAAATATTACTAAACTCTCTGTCAGCAATGGGTTTTGCTATTCCACTCAATACCCAAGCTTTTATTATGGTTTTCAATCAAAAGACGTAAATATATAAATATTGTGGACATTTTTATTAGATTCTCAAATAGTATTGTCTAATAACCCCTCTTACAACAATTGCGATAATTTAAATAGATATTGTCCAATCAGAATCAAAGTACAAAGATAATCTCTTATTTTAATACTTAAAGAAACATATGTAAAAGTACCGTTTATATGATGTGTTTAAACTGTTATTGTGTGTAAGGAGAGGGCTTATTTAGGCTATGCCTTTTGCTTAATATATGTTGTACATAAGATCAGTAAAATAAGATATTCTGAAAGAAAGTAACATTGGACCTTGTTTATTTCATCAGTAGATCAATGTCGTACAACGATGAGACAGACGCGTCTGGACAGATATTTGGAGTAAAAATACTATATCTATATAGCATATATCCTGAACCTTGGAGATACCAGATCTGTTAATCATAGAGAATTGGGAATAGGGACTTACCAGTGATTTCAGTAGGATAAATGTTTTGATTTTTCCATCCAACATAGTTCAGAGCGTGCATAGAGATTTAATTTTGAGGGTTGCGTAAGCAATGCAGAATACTGGGATATTGTCAGTTGTTAACTGGTCAAAATACCATTAACAAGAAAGATTTGTGCATGATATCTCCAAGTTTGACTCTTATTGTCGTTGACATGTGGTCAAGCTATTTCGTACATTTTAAAATGAAAATACAAACACTGTGAGGGCACCGATTACTCAATCGACTTATGATATCCAATGAATTTACGTGCATACTTCACAACTGTATGCAAGTCATAATTTAGAGGTACTGCATAACATATTCTAAGCAGTATTTCGTTTATGTAACAACATTCAACTGTTTAGTGCATAACCATACAAAGGGATTTTAACCATTATGTAGGAAATTATAAGTATACTGGTTACCACAGCATGTGAGAAGATGACTATACATAGAAGATGAATACCTTGACCTTGACACGGATCTGATAAAGCTTACCATCCACCACGTGGAGAATCGAAGTCCTTTTTTAATGCAATAATGTTGCTCCAGATTACATCCTCAACGATTTTATTTATTTGCATGACTCAAACAAAAAGTTTAGCAGTGTCAAAATCTGCAGGAGCATAATCTCAGCCACTCATCATGCTTGGTATGTTTAAGTTGCCTTGAAATGTCAAATATCTAAATAACGCATGCTACCCACAGATTTACTATGATGAAAGTATGGTGCACGTTACAATGATTGATTACTGCAGTTATATTTCTTTTTCATTCAAAACTTCAAATAGTTTTCAAGAAAACCATTTTGTCTTCATATTGAAAGACATGTTACCTGCCTAATTCTTTCGTAATGAAAGAGTGCAAACATTAATGCTATATAATTTTACCGCATTTATATCTGTGACCAGTGTATGCTACTATATTTAGAATGGGAAAGCTAACCAGGCGTGGATTAGTATTGCCCGGTTAATATCCGATCATTTCAGGTGACTGAAGTATTCTCAGACACGGTTAACTGAGTAACGCATTCACAAACTGCAAACGTAACTGTGCCGTGTTAGTGTTCTCAAAATGGCGTTGGACAACATTTTTAACCGACTTGGAGAATTTGGAAAGTATCAGAGGTTTGTTTTGGCGTTGACATGTGTGAGTTCTGTTTTTGTCGGACTGCATGCAGTGATGTCGGTTATATTTCTGAATACTCCCAAACACAGGTACGTAACCAGGATAAAACATTTGTGCATATCTATTCACTTTTTGACCAATTTCAAACTCTTTCCATAATTTTTTGTTTACCAAACAGATGCATTGGTATTTAGATATTTTGTAAACATTATTTGGCAATCCTCTATTCAAAATGCAGATGACAGGATGTTCGTATGTCGTTGTGCCTGATTAAATCTTGAGATTTACCGGGCATGAAAAGTCGTTGAAAGCCCCCGGGACACATATTTATTTTTCTCTCTCAAACATGAACTTTTTCTAAAGTGACCTGGGGGAGGTTAATGGATTCGTAAGTACAGTTTCTTTCAAAAGAAGTCCATTCATCGTGACGTCCCCTTTCACTGTTTCTTACCCTACGATTGATCCACCGTGTAAACGGGTGCAAGATTTCACTGTTCAAGTTTCCTGTAAACTATAAACGTAACAATACAAAGATATGTGAAAAGTACGGAGCCCGTTAACTGACATGCTACACACTTATTTTATTTCGTTTTATCGAATTGTTATTTCGTTTTTTCGAATTATTATTTCGTTAAAACGAATTATTATTTCGTTAAAACGAATTATTATTTCGTTAAAACGAATGATTATTTCGTTAAAACGAATTATTATTTCGTTTTAACGAATTATTATTTCGTTTTAACGAATTATTATTTCGTTTTTTCGAAATACTATTTCGATTTTTCGAAATGTTTTTTCGGTATAACGAATTTTTATTTCGTTATTTCGAAATATTATTTCATTATAACGAATTATTATTTCGTTTTTTCGAAATATCATTTCGTTTTATCGAATTATTATTCCGTTTAAACGAATAAATGTCAGCCTCTCTTTCACTTATATAATGGCTGATTATCGTGGCGAGCTGTTGAAGAACTATTTCTTATTAGGTTTAAAGCATGATGACATTTGTTGGATTTTAAACCATAGACACGGATATTCTCTCAGTAGCAGACAATTGATAAGGCTTTTGCACAAAGCATCATTGTACAGATATAAACATGAGGCTGACATTATGACAGTTGCTGATTTTATACAGTCTGAACAACGAGGATCAGGAGTAATGCATGGATATCGATGGATGTATCAAAAAATG